>NW_005871178.1:854463-1007076 GCF_000147115.1 Myotis lucifugus
GTCACCTCATTAACATAACAAAGGAAACCTTTCTCCACTTAGGAAATTGCAAGGGTTTTGAAACACAGATGGAGAACAAATATTTTCTATAAATCACAGTATCACAAAGTAATGTCAGAAATCCAGACTCCTATCTTTATGTATCACAATCCTCAGGACTTGGCTTCTATCCTCAAGGTCATCTTTAGGTCACAAACCGGACATGGCTACGGCAGCTACAGGCCAACGCTTCTCAAACCGGGATCTCTAGAGGCGCAGCGTCTGTGTCACCTGGGAGCTTGTTAGAAACGCAAATCCCTGAACCCACCCCAGCCCAGCTGCGTCAGAAACTTCGAGGGTGGGGTCGAGCGACTGGTGTTTTAACGAGCCCTCCAGGTGATCCTGATACACCCTCAAGTTGGAGACCCACAGATCCAGGAAGCAAGAAGGAGGACAAGGGGGGGAGGCACAAGGGGGCCCACTTCAGGAGGTTTCCCAGAAGCCTCCACCAAATGACTTCTGGCTTTTCCCCCCTTCACCTTCTAACCTCTCTACCCACCCCCCCTTCCCACCTGCACTGAAACAGCAAGGGAGCCTGGGAAATGTAGGTTTTAGCTGACTACACTGCCACCCTCAACCACAAGAAGATTCCATTAGAAAAGGATCAGAGATACCAAATAAGTGGCCTGCGGGAGAATAGTGTCAGTAAAGCAGAGGGCTGGGCACATTTTGATTATTGTTCTGAGCCAGGCACGTTGTTGGTCAAACAATTGTTTCAATGGGAAAATGATCTGTTTTCCACTTGCGATTTCGTACCATGGTAATAATATCCAACACCTGTATAGATTATCTACCACTTCGCTCCAAACACCTCCATAGAGGTTATCTACAACATTCAGTCCAGCTGAGTGGGTATACGCACAAGACAATTAATAATGGGAATTATTTTTAAAGTTTAGCAGCATTTCCCCTATTTTGAACCCTTTTAGATTTTTCAAAAGTAGGAAAAGAGGGGAGCCAACCTGATAAGAACATCTAAAAGTTACTTTGGGGCACCTAGTCACACTTAATTAAATAATGTTAATTGCTTTTCATGTCCTTGAATAAAGTAATTGATCGACTCCTGAGAACAAAAGATAACCAAGATAGAGTAAAACCAGATTCCAACTCATCAGAACACTGTCCACCTCCTCCCTCTTTCTCATCAGAATTCTACCTTCAGAGAAATGAGCCCAGGACGAAAGGCCGCCAGCATAACCAGGGATCTAATTAAAACACGAACTCACCGGTAGGTCAACTGGTCAGAGTAGATTTGTTGTCATCTTTTACTTCTCCACCTCCAGCTACAGATTTGTATAACGAAGTTTGTTGTTCAGAATCATCTTGGATTGAGTTCCACCGCGGAGAGATTGGGTAATATTCTCAGGGTCAACACCTGTGTGGTGTGAGACACACAGACGAAACAAAGAGAGATATTGGACTGCGGTACTGCTGTAGCAGGGGACCCACCAACCTCCGGGTGCTCAGAAGCTAGTCTGATCCTTGGTGTTATCCCAGTTGAGGCAAGAGGGCGGAGCCTCTGTACTCGCACGCTGACCAGTCATTGGCTACTGTTGGCCTGGGGGGGAAGTGTAAAGCTGGAGTGAGGCAGCTCCCTTAAATGGGCAATTCCTGGAGAGAATTAGCCTGAGTCTTCAGCGGCCAACACGCCCCATCGCTGGGGGGAAAAAGTACTTAGGTCCTGAAGGGCCATCAGGGTGTCTGGGTGCTTAAGCATAGAAATGATAAGGATATTTAGATTCTAGTGTCAGAAATATCTCTAATCAGAGATACTGAATAAAATACAAGTCCTCACCCTAACCTATCTACCTATCTCACATGTGACACCACTTTTTGGCATCACCTCCCAAACTCTCACTTCTCCACCCCCCACTTTCTGCTCTTGTAAGCATGCCAGGCACCTCAGGACCTTTGCACTTGCTGTTCCTCCTGTCTGGGCCAAGCTTCTCTGTAGATAGCCACACGGCATGCTGGCACTTAATCCTACATCTATTTAAGTGTCACCTCCATAGATAGACTGTCTTGACCCTATCTAAAGTCTTCCTGATGCCCTCGAGTCCCTCACTTTATCTTCACAACTTTCCCCACTACCTGACATTATTTTATATAGTTCCTTTTGGTTTGTTTGGTTTTTGTCTGTCCCCCAACTATAAAAAGAAAATCCATGATGTCAGGGCCTGTTCCTTAGTCAGTCATGTATGATAGCCCTAACATAGTGCCTGGAACACAGTAGAAATTCAGTAATATGTGGTGAATGAATAAACAAATTCTCTGTCATGAATTATTGAATTGGAAGAAGTTATTTTTAGGCAGAAAATTTTACAAGTTAATCACGGTCTTTAGGTAACAAAATTTTTTTTAAAATATATTTTTATTGATTTTAGAGAGAGAGAGGAAGGAAAAGAGATAGAGAAATAGAAACATCGATGAGAGAGACATGTTGATTGGCTGCCCCCAGCCATGTGCCCTGCCTAGAAATTGAACTAGGGACCTCTTGGTTCATGGGTCAATGCTTAACCACTGAGTCACACCAGCCAGGCCAGTAACAAACATTTTTTAACCATTGCACCATAGCCCTCACCAACCAGTCCTTTGAAGGAACTGTTACTATGATAACTTGCTATCTTGAATCAGCTTGTAATGAATATTATAATATTAATTTATCTGTAGTAAATCATCTTCTGAATTTCCCATTTAGTATATTTATGTCTTTCATTGCCTTTACATCTTTATGCCTCAATTACTTTAACCAGGTCCTAAAGGGAGGAACAAGTACAACTGTGATTCATACTTGGAACAAAAGCAGAGTTTTATTTGAGTTGTTTCTTTTTTACGTGTTGAGGAAAACCTTATTTTCCTTTTATGAACCACTAAGGCCAAGCAAGTGACTTCAGCTGCCGGGGGAGCAGCACCCCAGGGCCAACCTGGTGGAGCCTGGGAGTGTTCCCTGCTGGCCAGGAGCTTCCCTCCATCTCCAATCTGTTTGCCGATGCCGTGGGGCTCTCTTCAGAATGTGGGGCGTGGAGAAGAGTGTTTGGAGCAGGCACCTCTGAGAAGGGAGAGGAGGACCTTGCAGGGGATGGCCCGGGCTCTACTTCCCGTCTGGCCAGCCCAGTGCCTCAGTAGTCTTGCCAGCCAAGGCCAGACGGTGATAGGACTGGTCTCATGAGGGACTCCATGGGACTCTGACTACACAGAGAGTGGCCTCTGGACCCAGAGCACAAAGCATGGCCCCAGGGTGTGCCTCCCCCTTCCCCATACCACCACAGCCACTTTGGCTTCCCAAGAGCTAATGACTTTGGGGTCATAAAGAAGAACCCTTGGGACATGGACGCTGGCATCCTATGATGGGCAGCAGAAATAGCAGGGGTTCCGGTGAGCTTCCTTTCTGGACCCCCAAACCGGGCAAGCGGGATGTGTGCCAGTCCTCGTTCCCGTCCCTATGGACAGACCCCGGGAGCCACCCCTGGAGCCTGCCCGCAATAACCGGGCGAGGGGCTCTGGAGCTCTGTGTGAGTGTGTGGACAGGAGGAAAAGGAGCCACATGCTAAACCTGACCAGCTCAGGGGAGGTCTGCATGGTGGCCTCACAAACTCAGAGACCTAGAGTGACCACAACAGATGTCTGTAATTAAAATGTTCGAATTAAAAGCAATTCATGGTAGGTAGTCATGTCCTGAGCCGTATCTTTCTAGAGTACAAAGGTCAGTCTTTACCTTAACTGAGCCGGTCTATTGTCTTTTTGCGTCTAGGATAACATACCTTGGGGATATCAGGGAAATTTCTTTTGTTCTAGACCCCTCAAGGGCACAATCTCCCACCAGAGCAGGAGACCACAGAGCCCCTCACTGTTATTGTTCATTGTTAGCTGTTAACTATCCTATGCCTCCCTGTGTAAAAGAAGTATGTGCCTATTCATCCTCCTCCTTTGATTGTGATGTATAATATAAGGTGGAAAACTGCCATTCTCTGGAGCATTTTCTCAAACCTGGTTGAGATTTTGCTTCCAGGCAATTGTCAGTTTGGCTCAAATAAACTCATAAAAATTCTCTACAGGTTTGAACTGTTTCTTACGTTGACAAGCGTCTATGGGATTCAGAGGCACTGTAATTATGGTGTCAATTTAGATGTGATGCCATTTGTATCCTCAGCGAGGTGACATTGGGTTAAAGAGTGATTGGCCTAGAGTCCTGGTAATGCAGTTATTCCATAAAAGCTACCTCTTAAAAAGCCTTTTAAAAGGTTTAATTTACATCCCAAATAGAATGCATCTGTGTTTCAGATTCTGTTTTTTTTTTAATTTTTTTACTTTCTGGATGGTGATTTCCATAACTTGAATGCCTGAAAAATGCAAGTTCTACCCCTGTAGAATTGAGCCAGCATAGAATTAAAGGAGCCCCAAAGTCATTTGCTTGGGAGGCATGGCCTTTAGTCTCCAAAGGCCCGTTTCCCTGGTCTGTTATTAAAAGGTGCCTGGCGGTCTCACTCTGTGCCTTTGTAATAATGGGTAATTTTTTGAGCTAAGTACTTCAAACGTATCTCTTTTTTCATTCTTTCTCATTTGATACTAACCTCCAATGACCTCGGAGGTAGTATTTACCCCATTTCACAGAAGAGGAAACTGAAGTACAGGGACCAACATCCTCCAGTTGGTGAGGGATAGGGTGGATTCAAACCCAGCCCATAGGACTCAGGGATCATCCCAACCACCACACCACATTGCCTCCCACCCACAGTCTGTCTGTCTAATCTCTTCTAGCCCAGTTCCTGGATGTCCCACTTTCCCATTCCTTCCTTGGGTTCTAACCCTAAAGGCATACAGTCCCTACTCATTGAGCTCTTGTGTGTCTGGTTAATAGTTTTCTTAGCAGTTTACCCCCTTTTGGAGTAGCGCCAGCAAAGCTTTTATGAACAAACCACTTGCAAACTTGACCAGGAACCAGGGCAGGATGCTACCTGCCGAGTATCCACCTGGGCCCTTCAGGAATCATTTCACCGACTCTCAGACTCTCACCAAGGCTAGAGCCATTGAAGTCCACAGCAGTATCATTTTATTTTCCCAGCAGTCCCAGCCTGCCTAAATTCTGACAGGCAATTTGATTTACCTCTGGGCTTTTATGTTGGCCCTGTCTGGAATAGAAGTGGCAAGGCATTTGAAAGAAAGTTAGAGTCTGCAATTGCTTTTATTGAGCGTTGGGAGAGTCATTGGAACTGATCCTTTCATTAAAATTGCAAAGGTTGGCCAGGATGGTCGAGTGTCCAGCAACCTGGTTTGGGAGAACCTAGTTCCTGACTTTCAGCTTGGTTGAGTCTCCTCTGAGCATGTCAGGTTTGTCTAGCTGTCCATGGTTTGGACATGAATCACTTGACTGCATTTCTGCCTCCCATAGCCTTCATTGGTATTTCATTAGCAACCATAAAAATCCTTGAGAATGAGGCTCCTGTGATTTGTAAAATCTCACCCAGCGTCCTACAGGCACTCTAATTCACGTTCTTATCACCAAGCTTAGAGTTGCTTCCTTTGTTATTGTTGTAATTAGCAAGTTTATTAATACTGATAATAGGAAGAGAGCAAAGGGGAGGCCAGACATTATAAGCACGGTCATCTGGGCAGCTGTAACTTCCCATTCCCTAGGAGACCACTGGCCCCTTCCCTGCAGATCACTGGGGGAAAGGATTAAACGCCAGGGAAGATGAGCACATGCGCAGTGAAATCAGGGTGATTTAGGGCGGGTTCTTGCCTGTCAGTCTAGCCTGGGGAAAAGGTCATTGGTTAGGAGGGTGGAGCCACAGCAGGGGCACAAAATATTAGAAACTTAAAATCCCTGAAGAGTTCTCTCTCTTGCTCCATAACCTGAACTCTCCTGTGCCTTTGCCTATTCTCTCTCCAGAACCAAGTGGCCATAAGCAGCCGCATGGCCTGTGGCAGTGGGAACTCCACACACAGGATGCTGGGCTGGACTATAATATGGAGCAGGAATTTGGGGCAGTGGTCTTAATTCTGGCCCTGCTGAAGACCAGTTTGGACTTCCGAACAGAGAAGGGACCTTGGAGGGGAACCTCTTTAATTTTACGTCATCAATAAAGCTTTTCTTGAAACCCCATCCTCCCCGGGGGGACCTCAGGAAATTCTTCTCCTCGAAGCACCCCAAGAACTGCACATCCAGTGCTAGCACCCTCCCTGTCCTTTTCCCTCTGAGTACAGGAGAGTTTGAGTTGCTAAAATACGTTGCAGCCCATGTTTTTCTTTAGCCTAGAGTGTGCTAGCTCAGGTCCCTTGGCATCCTACTCTCCACCTTCGCTTACCCGGAGATGTTTGTCTGGAGGATCCCTTACTCATTCTACTCTTTCTTCCAGTTACTTTCTCAAAGCCTTTGAAACTCTCCATCCTTGAAATCAGTATGCCTGTAGTACTGGCATACATTTGGTGCTACATAAATGTGATTGGATGGATGGATGGATGATGGGTGGATGGATGATGGGTGGATGGATGAAAGGATGGTTGGAGACCAAGCAAGGTGGCAGAATCCCATTCTGGGAAATTTTTTAGGAAATAAGTAAGAACTTATACTCCCAAAGGAAAATAAGAAACATTTTGATTGCCAGAGAAGAAAAAAATATTCTATGTATATTGTGATTATTTTTTTCTAGGGCCTGCTTACTTCCTTCCTAGCTGGGAGTGGCTAAGATAATTTTGTGAGGTCCCACCTGGCTCTATAACTCTGTGGTGTGAGCGGTGTGGAGCTTGGTTTAGCCCAGAGAGATAATCCTGCCTGGGGTTAGAAGAGATAAAGGAGGAGGGTAGAAACCATCCAACACTCTTAACTCTGAGCTATGGAAAGGGCTGTCTCTTAGTACAATTATAAGATGACTTCAGTCTTCTCTTTTTTCACCCATTCCCTCCTGGGTCTTTCCCCTCCCTCTCCCCGCAGTGACATCTCCTCCCCCTACTTCATGGGGCCCTAAGGCCACTGCCTCCCATCCCTGTGGGGCTTCTGGCTTCACCTCTCAGAGCAGAGCAGCCTCTCCAAGCAGCTCTGTGCGGCTGTGCTGGGCTGCTCACAGTTCAGTAGACTCCCACAGCTGCTGCATGGATTGAGGCCTCAGCCTGAGCATCCAGTGACTCGGCTTCCCTTCGTCAATGTAGGAAATGTCCAACCCGGTAAGTTGTCAGGTATGTTATCCTGCACGCCCCATACTGGGGATCGAGCCCGCAACCCAGGCATGTGCCCTTGACCAGAATCAAACCCACGACCCTTGATCAGAATCGAACCCGGGACCCTTCAGTCCGAAGGCCGACGCTCTGTCCACTGAGCCAAACCAGCTAGGGCCAAACCTGTAAGCGTTTTTATGAGTTTATTTGAGTCAAACTGATGACAATTGCTGGGAAGCAAAATCTCAACAGATTGAGGTAATGCTCCAGAGAAGGGCAGTTTTGCACCTTATTTTTCACATTACAATCAAAGGAGGAGCATAAGGGGGTTACATCAAATTCACTGGGGAAAGCAAAAGGGGGATGGCTCTGGGATGGGATGAAAAAATAAAACAGACACATTGGTGGGTATAGGACAGTTAACAGTTAACACATGTTAATAACAATGAGGGCATGTGTGGCCCTGCTCTATGGTTGTGCTCTGAGGGTGAAAAAGGACATTACTTTGATATTCCAAGGTAAGTTATCAGGTATGTTATCCTAGATGCAAAAAAAAAAAAAAAAAGCAACAGACTGGTTCAGTGAAAGTTTGACTTTTGTTAGGGAAAAACATTGGTCTAGGACAGTGATGGCGAACCTATGACACACGTGTCAGAGGTGACACGCGAACTCATTTTTTGGGTTGATTTTTCTTTGTTAAATGGCATTTAAATATATAAAATAAATATCCAAAATATAAGTCTTTGTTTTACTATGGTTGCAAATATCAAAAAATTTCTATATGTGCCACAGCACCAGAGTTAAGTTAGGGTTTTTCAAAATGCTGACACGCCGAGCTCAAAAGGTTCGCCATCACTGGTCTAGGACATGACTACCCACCACACGCTGCTTTGAGTTAGGCAGTTTTCATTTCAGACCATCCTATGTAGTTACTCCAGGCCTCTGAGTTTTTAAGGCCGTGGTGCAGGCCTCCCCTGAGCCTGTCAGGTTTAGTAGGGGTCCCCTTTTAAATACCTTTTATTTATTTTAAAATTTCAATTCACACGAATACCTTTGATGGTAAAATTTAAAATCCAAGTATCAACAATCAGCCTTGACTCTGTGCTCCACCCTTCGGCCCCCACTGAATCCCCTTCCCGGCAGTAACTGTTGTTAACTTTTCTTATGCTGTTAGCGTCCTATATGAAAACCCAGAAAAAGTGGCTTTGTTTAATAAAGATTTAAACATTATCCTGTTATGTGTAGTGTTCAGTAAATTGCTTTCTTCTCCTGCCAGTACTCTTCCCTTGTCAGTCTATACAAATCAGCCTCCTTCTTCCAGCTGCTGCCTATGGAATGGCTGCGGGTGTAGTAGCATTCGTTTGACCCATCCCTTACCAGTATTTAGGCTGTTTATAGTTTTTGCCACTAGAGATGACACAGCCATGAACATCCTCATGCAGGCCAGGTTGTGCCGGAGCGTGAGCGTGCCTCTGAAGCAGGCAGCAACAGAGGGACCTACATGGTAGGCATGTGTTAAAGTTAATATGCTCCAGTGCAAACTGTCCTTTAAAAGCACTAAAGCCATTTACATTCCACCTGCAGGATACCTGAGTACCGTTTACTACATCCTACACAGTGCTGGACAATTTTACATATAAAATTTTCATAGTTGGCATGTCTCTGTTATTGTTATTCACTTAGTCATTCACTGTCTATTCAACAAACGTGTTCTGAGTCTTGGCCATCATTCCCCACTCGGCAACAAGATCACAGGCAGGAAGGGTTGGTAAAACTGGCAGCTTTGCAAGCTGCAACCTGCATGGTGTGATTTTGGTGTCAGGAAAGGCTCCTGCCCACCCCAGCCCGGCCCCTGTCGTCTGCTGCAGACACTGAACACCGGGATGCCTTTAACAGGGACCCAGCTCCTGGGGGCCTAAGGAGCTGTCAGGCCGTCAGTGCAAAGCTGCCCAGGGAGGGGTCAGGTCACTGGATCGAATCACGCATGGAAGGGCCCACGGATCATTCCTGGCAGGAAGCTTGGCTGGAGGCCTGGATGAGATAGGACACACCGGGAGGAAACAGCTGCCAGTTTTTGGGAAGAAAGGAGATGGGGAGGCCCTGTCTCCTTCCAAGGCTCCCCTAGAATCAGCTGGGTGCTACTCTAGGTTTGGTGGGTCTCGGTGTGTTTTTACTCACAAGAATAATACTAACAATAATAGTAACCACAACAATAATAATAACCATAACAATAATAAATGTTTCATTGACTCTTAGCACTCCATTGATTGTAACATTATTTTTTGAGCCATTGAGGAAAAATGCTGTCAATTATATGGTAAGATACTATTGATGGTCAGTCACATGCTGATTTCATAGATATAAAATGTGAACAGTAAGTCCTAGCACCTATGAAATATGGTATTAAATCACAACGCTCCAGCTTGTACTGTGCGCACGACACTGTGAAGCCCTTGAACGTGAATTATCTTTATTCCCCACAAAAATGTTTCACAGCTGGCTCTCCAAAAAGAAAATTCTCCCAACTTCCATGGTGGAAATACTCCCACCTGGCCATTTTCAACTTATCAATGCGGCGTCACTGAACTCAGAGTTGGAAAGAAAAGCACACAATCAGCTCTTGCAAGCCAGTGAGGATGACTCCAGCAACCACTGGAGGGATGGCTCCTGTTATTATTTCCATTTCACAGATGAAACGAGATGAACTGAGGCTACAGAGGTTAGAGCATTTGCTCAGGGCCACGAAGCTAGTAGATAGTCAAACTGCATTGTCACTTCACCATTGTATCCTTACAAAACCCAAATAATAGGGGTTTGAGCATCTGGGTAATGGACCTGGAACCATTCTTACAACAAGCCACTCTAATGAGCAGTTGACCCCAGCTGACCCTCATTCCCACCGTGTAGAACACTCTTGGGAGTAATGGGAAAAACGGAGTCTGTTCCCACATGGTCCCTGAGCTCTTCCTTCTGTGGATATAGTTATCCTCTGTTTAGATTCAGTGCAGCAAGAATTTACTTAGCACTTACTATAAGCAAAGCATTGTCCGAGGCCCTGTCGAGTTGCATCCGAAGGTCACAGAAAGGCACTGACTCCCTCTTCTAGCTCCCCGGCAAAGGAAAGCTAATATATATTAGAGCTGTCGAAAGTACAGGAACTTGCCTGTGAACATCATGAGACATAAATCAGGTCTGCTTGTGTTGAGATGAAATAATTAATCATTTTTAGTCTTGAAATAAAATTAAAAGTTACTTCCACTGTACACTCCCTTTCCTTCCCCCAAGCATTCCAACTAAGCTCTCCAATAGGGGTCGTCAGGATGAAAACATAGCTCCCACTTTTCTCCTTACCCCTGTCCTGGAGACCAGAGTGTGATTAGATTGGTTGGCTCTTTCAAGCCCAGAACGGCATCGTTGTGAAGATTGTGGTGTCTCTGAAAAGATGTTTTCATTAGCTGGGTGAAGACTCCCAATGTGGGCACCATGGGCATGCCTCAGAGATATTGCAGGCTCAGCTCCAGGCCACTGCAATAAAACGAATATCACAGTAATGGAAGTTGCAATCTTTTTTTGCTGGTGGAGGTTCTTGCCTTCATGTAAAAAAAAAGAAAAAATGCAATATCTGTGGAGTGCAGTAAAGCAAAGCGCAATAAAATGAGGTATGCCTGTAGAGAGGATTAAAACTTTGCAAGTTTGAGGATGTGAAATAAAAATTTTTACATCTGTGCATCTGTTACTTCTTGACTCTCTGACTGCTTCCAACGAGTAGATTATATCCAGATGGGCTGCCGTCACCTGGGTACAGCCACAGCAGGCACCGTATTTAATTTCTTTCTCTGCAGCCATGCCCTGTGACCTTTCGCTCTGCCTGGCTGTTTCCCGCAAAGCCCACAGGCAGGTGTCGTGTTCTCAGTGGCCTGATCCCTGTGTAAGGACACCACCCAACAGACCAGGGCTTGACTGCCTGGGCAGCTGCCAGATGGGAAATCTTCAATGGCAATCTTCGCACGCTGAAACAGTGCCAAGCAGCAGGCAGTCTTGCGAAACCAACATGGCTTTGGAGACACAAGGCCGCTGATGAGTAAGAGGCACGGTGGTATTTGCGGAAACCCGGCTGTTGCAGATGGTGGCATTAACTTGCCCAGCCGTGGTGACAGTCATCTGAGCTTAGGATCACTAAACCTTAAAGGAGGCTTTTGTGGGGTTTCTTTGTTACTTTGTTTTATGTGCCCTCCCTCCTAACCACCCTACTATTCTCTGCTGATAAACCATGGTCTTGGGTCTCAGCTGCAGTTGTATATTTCTGAAGACAGACTTCTCCAGCTCTAATCACCAGAATGTATTAAATCACACGGCCATGTGTTCACTTCCAAACTGGGAATTTGACTTTAGTCCGGACCTGGCCTTGCAGGAGAACAAAGGCCATATAAACGTTTCCAGGAAGAGGAAATGGTTCTCTCTTGTGGCTGTGGGTGGTTGGGACACATTCAATGATGCAAGATTGCCAAGATTCCGCAGGGAAGGTGAGTGAAAACAGAAACCTTGGGCTGCCCTAGGGGTCACTTAGAATAGAGAGCCATAGCCCTGGCCGGGTAGCTCAATTAATCAGAGCCCTGTCCGGACACACCAAGGTTGTGGGTTCGATCCCTGGTCAGGACACTTAAAAGAATCAACCACTTACAAGAATCAACCAATGAATGCGTAAATAAGTGGACCAACAAATTGATGTTTCTCTGTCTCTGTCTCTCTGTCTTTCTCTCTCTAAAAAAATCAATGAAAAAATTAGAATACAGAGCCATTAAGCCTGGTAAGGAGGAAGGCTGAGCTTTGGTCTTCTGGAACACTGTTATACCTACTCTTACACCCAAACATAAGGAAAACTGATGACCTGTTATCTGTCTCCAGGTCCCTTCCTCGGTCCTACTTCTCACTGGGCAAACAAGTGAGTTTATCTCCCAGCCCTCTTCCAGCAATACAACTTTACACATGATTTACGGTGTCCATCCTTATGCCTAGCTTTGTGCCAGGTAGGACCACAAAACTTCTGTGTGTTTTTTTTTAAATATATATATTTTTATTGATTTCAGAAAGGAAGGGAGAGGAAAAGAGAGATAGAAACATCAATGATGAGAGAGAATCATTGATTGGCTGCCTCTTGCACGCCCCCTACTGGGAACTGAGCTTGAAACTGGGGCATATGCCCTTGACCAGAATTGAACCGGGGACCCTTGAGTCCACAGGCTGACGCTCTATACACTGAGCCAAACCGGCTAGGGCAGGACTTCTGTTTTTGAGAAGCACTCAGACAATGAAACACGCATGTGCTGTCCAGCACCAATGACAAAGGAGAAGGAGAGAGGGGAACACATTTGAGAGGGGAGCACATCTAGTTTTCTCGCTGGAAGAGGAGGCAGGCTCTGTCAGCCTCTTTTTCTTCGTTCTTCCGCTGCTCTTCCTCTCTGCAGGAGAGGAACAGGAGTTATTGGGTGACCCTGGGCCGGATCTGAGAACTCCAGGGGATGGAATGATCTGAGCTGCGGTGGATTGACTGGCTGAGTCCTCAGTCTTCCAGATTGGTCCTGCCGTCTTAGACCAGGCATTGGTAGACTGTGCCAGGTTAGCTTGAGGTTTTTACTGGCTTCTCAGTTCATCCTCAGGCTCCACCTACCCAATTCCCAGGCTCTTTTCCCAAATGTCCGGGTGTCCACACACTGCTCTCTGGCTCCCCAACGTTACTGTTTAGCTGCCATTTACTGAGCTCCTCAATGCCCCATGTGCTACATGGGTGCTCTGTGTTTTCTCAGGGAGGCAGTGTTACACACTATTTCTAAGGGGAGGTGGGGATACTCTGCCTGCATATCAGTAGGTGGTAGAGTCTCCCTACAAATTTAGGGCTGTCTGTTCTCAAAGCCTGTGCTCTTTTCTCCTTGGAGTTTGTACAATGTGGGCTTTTGGGACCTAGGAAACGACGGATGGTAAGACGCCTATAGGACACACCTGGGACTTTGCCTGGTAACTTATTAGGACTGTGAGCCTCATTTGTTGCAATTTCTTTAGACCTCAGGTTCTCAGTTTATGAAACAAGTGGGGTGGAACTGGATAACCCCACTGTTGCCTCTCTTGGGCTAGAGTCCTGAGGATGTCGCCACTGGAGAGTAATCCCGGCTGGACAATGAGCCCTGTAGATGAGATTCTCTCAGACTACATCACAGTATTTCAGCCCTTTGTCCCCATGAACGCATGCATCCTAGGAGGTCCAGGAGACCTGATCTTCAGAAAAAAGTAACATCTCTTACCCATGTAAGCAATTCAGACATTTGGAAAGGTAAAGAGGCCAATCCTGGGGGGAAATGTATTTGAAGATGTGGGTTTATTAGCTTTATAGAAGGAATTAAATTTAAGCAGTACATGTAGATGAGTTTTGAGGTACTGCTGAAATGTAAGGCTGGGAAAGAAAAAGTGATTTTATCTAATCATATGGAACAGAGATAAAAACGGCAGCACTTTTATTGTCAAGATAGATGACAGGAATGATGAGAAAAACGTTGAGGGCATATTACAGTAGGCTTGATGAATGTCATCCTGAAATCTAACTCAATATTTGAATGCTATAAATTGTGTTTAGGAATTTAAGGCCAAATAAACCATTGGGACTGTTTGGGACTGATTCAAGGTGACTGAGCTTAAACTGCTGCTGATGAAATGGATGGGGGGTAGAATAATGGTATTAGCAATTTGAGAAAATGCTGATAAATCATGGCTGATACCTGACTGAAGTTACACAGAAAGTTTTTCCAGAGCACATGGGCTGAGCATAGCTAACGTCTGAGGTTAAGGTGGGAGCCAAGGTTGGAGGATGGAATCACTGCTCTTCCACACTCATTTCCAATCCTCCAATTAGGTTTGGTCAGGTGATACGGGGAGGGGATCCGCTATGATGTTGCTCATCACATCAGCAGGTCTTGTGTTTTCACCGATGTGGAATTTCAAGTACAGTGATGGGGTAGGACCTCCCTGAGTTTCTCAGACCCATGCTCAGGACCCCGGTGCCTATAACTTCCCTCCTTCCCTCACCCAGGCTGTGGGCATTGTCCACCCAGCATTCCCGCTGCTTGCTCGCTCAGTGGGGCGTGCTTATTCTACTGACTTCAGCCTGGGCCCAGCATTTACTCTCTTGCTAGAGGCTAGCTACTACTGTATTTGCTAGATTATTACCTACCCATTACCCTTCTGAAAACAAGGTTCCTACAATCTGTCCACTTGTTCAAGAAGCAAATACCCGGCCAGTGTTGCTCCATGGTTGAGTGTCAACCCATGAAACAAGAAGTCACCAGTTCAACTCCCAGTCAGGGCACATGTCTGGGTTGCAGGCTCGATCCCCAATAGGGGGCGTGCAGGAGGCAGCCGATCAATGATTCCTTCTCATCATTGATGTTTCTATCTTCCTATCCCTCTCCTTTCCTCTCTCTCTAAAATCAATAAAACATTTTTTTTAAAAAAAGAAGCAAATACTAAAGGGGAGGCAGGCTAAACATTATTCTGCCCCGGATGCCAATAACCCAGGTGACTCATCAGTCTCAGGACCGATCTCATAACTAAGTCTAGAGGGTGACAACCTCAGAGCTTTGATTAGAGCAGCATTTGGGGCCAGATTAGTGTTTGCTCTTGGGGGCTGTCCTGTGTACTGTGGGATAACCAGTAGCATCCTTGTCCCCTATCCAGTAGATTCCAGTAGCACCCCCTCAAAATGTGACAACCAAAAGTCTCTCCAGATAATGACAAATGTCCCTGGTGTGTGTGTGTGTGAGGGGGGAGGCAGTAAAATTGCCCCCTAGTTGAAAACCAGTGAGTTAGAAAGACCATGACCACAGGTTTCTATTGGATGAATCAATTCAACTGTCCAGCCACGATTTGATTAATACATATTAATTATTAATAACAATTTAATATCTATTGGTGCTAATTAAATATTAATTATTAATATAATATTAGGGATTAGTAATGTCTTATTACCTGTTGGTGATGATGGAATGGTGAAGAAGGCTAACAGGGAGAGAGGGGAGAAGAGTGGGGCCTGTGGGGCTCGTGCAGACACATGCAGACCCTCTCAGGACTCAGCCTGGGTTACTCTGGTGAATCTCAGAAGCCCATTGACATTGACTAACTTATACAAATTTATTTAGGCTGCAAACTTGAAGGCTTAACTTTTAATGTCACCCTTTAATTGGTGAGAAGAGGGATTGATATAGCACAGAAGTTAGGAAAAAAGATTAAGAATTAGAAAGACTTGAATGAAAAAACATGAATGAAAGCCTCTTATTCAATGTGTACATTTAGACAAGTTATATTCTCTGAGCCTCATCTTTCTCATTGACCAAGTGAGGCTTATAACACAGACCTCATTATGCAGTTATGAGGATTCCATGAGTCAGAGGAGGCCTGGCTCATGGGAAGTACTGGCTGATGTTACATGTAATGTGCCCAGATACTCAGCCCTGGGCTCCCTGGTCCCACCACTGTAATAGACCTGAGGATTGTGGTGGGTGGGAGTCATCACTGTTCAGACATGTTTCTCTAATTCTATGGAAGGATTGAGCCCAGGCAGTATCAAGGGTTGGTGGGTTAAACATGATCCTATATAATAAAAGCCTAATATGCTAAGTGTCTGGTTGTATGGTTGGCCATTCAACCAATCAAAGCGTAATATGCTAATGATATGCTAAGGTCGCTCAATCGCTTGCTATGATGTGCACTGACCACCAGGGGGCAGACGCTCCAACCAGTAGGTTAGCTTGCTGCTGGGGTCTGGCCTATCAGGGCTGAGCCAGACAGGTCGGACATGCCCTGGAGCCCTCCCGTGGTCCCTCCCCACCAGGGGGCAGACACAGTAAGCGGAGAGGTAAGGTGCAGTGAGCAGGCGGGCAGTAAGGAGCGAGGGGTCATGGACTGCGAGAGGGATGTCCGCCTGCCGGCTTAGGCCCGATCCTGAGTCCCGGACTGCGAGAGAGAGAGTAGGCTGGGCTGAGGGACTGCCCCCCACCCCCGTGCACTAATTATGTGCACTGGGTCTCTAGTGTGTGTGTGTGTGTGTGTGTGTGTGTGTGTGTGTGTGTGTGTGTGTGTGTGTGTGTGTGTGTGTGTGTGTGTGTGTGTATATAAATTAGAGAGCATCTTTCATCCTTTGTAAGTTGAAAAATTAAATTATTTGTCAACAGGCACTCTGGAAAAACATAATTTTGGTTATTTTTTAATCTATAAAAAGTAGAAAAAGAGATGTGACTCCAAGAGTTACCTTCCATTAAAAAAAACTTTGATTGATTTGGGGGAGAGAGAGAGGGAAACGTATTTCTTGTTCCACTTATTTATGCATTCATTGGTTGCTTCTTGTATGTGCCCTGACCAGGATCAAACCCTGGCACATAATTATTTTCTGTTCATGTCCCTTCCCTTTATACACATGTCTTTTTCCTAAGAAGAATTCTTCATCTGGGAGGGGTTTTCCCTTTGACTAGTATGGTAACTCCCCAGGAGATGCATGGGCAGAGATGGGCTGGTGAGTTGGTAAAACATATGGCAGAATTGCTTGCACCTTCCAGGGGCCAACATAATAGGAAACATCTCATACCTCCTGTCCTTTAACTTCACTAAGAAGATTGACAGATTTCTAGCAATTTAGAGATTTCTAGCAATTGTTGTCTAACAAGAGGTAAGGGATTTCTAGACACCGAGTAAAGGTGTTCACCCTTTGAACTATGTCCTAGTACCCCTAAAATAAACACAATTTGATGAAAAGGAATAAGACATTTCTAAGGCTCTTTGGAACATTACATTTATCTACAAATAAACTCTATGAGAAGTCTTAGCTTCCAGTAACTTTCTGATGTTCCAGAAAATTCCAGTTTTATAGGAACAACTAAGGACCAAAGAGTTGAGATTATCCATGTGTCCAGGTGATGAGAGCAGAAAAAGTAAAAGACTTGCCAGCTATATCTTCAAAGAGATTGTAAGACTTGGGGAGGCAGCCCAGTTTTTAATTATACTGGATGTGGAAGCTGAGTATTTGCCAATAAACCCAGGCAAAGGAAGCTTGACACTAGCCAGGCTAAATTTCCAGAAAGCTACATGCAGATTTTCCCATTTATCCTTGAGTCTTGGAGATTAAAGCCCAACCTATCATTATATTTGATCAAACTATGAGCCAACTCATTCTTTTCTACAAGAAACTATAAAAGAGTAAAACCAGTATTCTTCCATTTCTTCCTGCCAAGAATGGCTCTGTGTCCCAGGATGAGTTTTTGCAAAGAAGTCTTAAATACTTGTTCCAAGACATGCTGGCTACTCACCCCTTGGCTTTGGTGTGATCTCAGCATCCTCATGGAGATTAAAGGCACATGCAGAAATGACTATCACAGGCTTGTGTAAAATAATCAATTCATTAAATATGTATTGAAAGCCTTCCTGTCACCAGATACTGTGCTAGATTCTGGGACTATAGAGGTATTGGAAAAAGAAAGCCAGTCTAAACAAATCATTATGATATTGTGTGGTGAGTGCATAATGAACTTCCTTGTTGTACATGCAGGAAATTATGGGGTTTAAGAAGAAGTTTAGTTAACCTAGTCTGGGAGCCAAGGAGGGTGTGAGAAGGAGGACTGAGAAGATTCCCAGGAGAAAGGGACGAGGAGTTGAGTTTGAAAGAACGAGGAGGCACTAGATGGTTAAGGTGGGGGCTGCATGAGTCAAGTGCAACTACAAACAGTTCATGTAAGTCTATAGCCAGAGGTCCACTGAGATCACCAACCCCCTTACTTCACAGATGAAGGAACTGAAGTCCAGAAGGGCAAAGTGACACTACATGAAACAGCTGCTTAGCTGAACAGCTGGACTAGAAGGGGGGATGTTTTCCACTGAACTATGCTGTCCTGAAAGGGTGAAGATATGAGGCTTAGCATCTCAGTGGCTTCACGGAGAAACCCACAGGGGAGCATACTCAACAACATGCAGGCAGCTCATGATGGAAATAATCGTTTCTATGATGAGAACACACCCTTTCTTTATAAGAGTGTTAAAAAACCATAATGTTGGGAAAATGGATTCTGGAAGAAGATAATAGGAAGTAAATCCTGTGTAAGCATAAGAAAAAAAAATCGTTCACCCTAAGAGCCCCGGAATGACGTTACTTGTAAAAATGTAAAAACCATGTTTGCAACATATATGCATATGGGGGATAATCATTTCAAATACTAGTGTGTTTTCTGTGGTATTTCCATCTCTTAGAATGATTGTTGCCTTGGGGCTTCCCACCCATCATTGCAGCAATGGATTTAAGAGCTTTAGGGAAGGAAGGAGACCAACTCTAATAATAAAGTTATTTCTCATCCCTGACTAGCAAATAGGATTTTTGAGTCACTAGCAAAATAATAGTCTGTCTTCAAAGCCAAGCTTTGGGAGAAGTGAATTCCTAAATTCCTTGAGCTCCCATGAACATACCAGGAGGCAGGTTCAGTTTCTGTGAACCTGAGTAGAGAAAACTCAGGATATAATGTGATGTAGGTCTTGCTTACATGGGATGGGCAGGTAAATATCTGACCTCTTAGCCTTGAGGGATTGGGGGAAGAGGAAGGTAGGGACCGGGATGAGCCAATAGGTCAAATATATGTGTTGATGGTTTCCCCCTTTTGGGGTATCTTGAGTGAATACAGTACTGAGGTTGGTGGCCTGCTTTCTGTAGTTGAACCCTTTATTTTGCGACTTTAGGGGCACCCATTACATTGTATTCTTTGGGAATGGCCCCTCCTGGTGTTGTTCAATCTTGTGGCCCTGTCCCTAGGTACAGCTTGGTGAATCCTAGGTCTCCAGGAGAGCTCTGGTAGAAAGAGACAGTGCAGCACTAGCTGAGGGGAGTGGCTTGTGAGATGAGCCCGAAGAGCTGCTGAGTCTCAGTGTGCCTGTGAAAGCATCGGAGACTTGATGCATGTTCTGGGGAGAAGCCACAGAGGTGCTAAGAGGAGGGCCAGACCAGCCCCCGCCTGCTGGCAGAAATCGGCAAACTGCTGGGGCATGAAATGATGAAGGTTGGTCATGAGCATCAGGGGACACTTTCATGCCATAAGCCTAGATGGGACCATCCTTAGCAGAGACCAATTCTGAGATTAGATGAACACAGCCACCCCATGCCAGGTCTGCAGTGAGGGCCAGCGCCTGGGCCAGCTGCCTCCGACTGCCTCAGTGTCCCTCCTGCCTCCCTACTATCCCAATGATCAGAAATACTCTCAAGCTTTCACTTTGTCTTGACAAAGAGGGAGAAGGGAGAAACAGCTCTGTTTAAAGAGTTTACATTTCAATTAAGTAAATATTTGTATGAAAGAGTAATTTATTTTTATTTCTAAAAATATATTTTTATTGATTTCAGAGAGGAAAGGAGAGGGAGAGAGAGATAGAAACATCAATGATGAGAGAATCATTGATCGGCTGCCTCCTGCACATCCCCTACTGCCGATCGAGCCCGAAACCTGGGCATGTACCCTTGACCGGAATCGAACCTGGGACCTTTCAGTCCACAGGCCGACATTCTCTCCACTGAGCCAAACCAGCTAGGGCTAATTCTTATTTTTTAAAATGTATTTTTATTGATCTCAGAGAGTAAGGGAGAGGGAGAGAAAGATAGAAACATCAATGATGAGAGAGAATCGTTGATCGGCTGCCTCCTGCACTCTCCACACTGGGGATTGAACCCACAACTCGAGCCCACAACTCTGGCATATGCCATGACCTGGGATGGAACCATGACCTCCTGGTTCATAGGTCAATGCTCAACCACTAAGCCATGCTGGCCAGGCCGAAAGAGTAATTTTAATATGGAGGCATTATTTAATAAATTAAATTCTGTCCCTTTCCCCACCACATTTCCCACTATTTAGCAGGGTTGTGAGAGAAGCTGGTAATGAGGAAGATTAAATAAGTTAAAGAATAGAAAGAAGCTTTTTTGTTTTTATTTTTGCCAACACAGTGCAGTATGTACACATTTACAATCCTGTTCTATCAGTTTGATTCATAACTCTTGAGATGAACAGCTCTTAAGCTATTCTATTGTCATTTGTCTGATATTCCTAGAAGTTGTCTGCTTTCTGAATAAAGAAGAATTAATTGCCGAGTACACAAATGCTGAAACAGAGTTCAAGTGTGGGACTCTTGGGACGGGTGGCAATATGGGAGACCTTCTCATTAATGCACCATTTTTATTTTCAGAGAGGAAACTGCCTCCCAAGAAGCTTCCATTTCTTGTCTCCTGGAACACTCTCTGGGAGACCTGAATTGCTACAGAAGAAGTCTGACTACCCACCTGCACCTGCTGGAGGCCATGTGTAGGTGTCCACATGACACTCCCCACTAAGACCAGCCTTTTGCTAAACATTGAATGTGCTGTCTTGAACCAAACTTACTCATTCACAAGATGAAATCCCACCCAATGACTTCAGTTGACATCAGGTGGAGCAGAAAACCTGCATGCGAGCCCAGCCCAAATTCCTGATCCACAAAGTCATGAGAAAATACAATGGTGGTTGTTTTAAGCTGACTAGTTTTTCGTGGTCTGTTATGCAGTGATAGGTAACTAGTGAAGTAGAAAGTGCAACAGGATGTCGGGGAAGAAGAATGTAATGCTAACTTTGGGGATCTCTGGGATGGGGGAGGTGGGGCTGAAGTATGGTCTTGAAGATGGGCAGGCCGTGGTCAAGTGGAGATGGTGAGGGGCATGGGAAGGGGTTCCCCATGTAGGGCGTAGGGAAGCAGGTGGGAGCACATAGAGAATGTGCTGAGCTTGTCCAGGAAGACTGGGGTGAGCATGGTATGGGTAGAATTGGAAGCAGAAAGAGGTTTTTGAAAAACATCACTGACAATGCCTGAAATTGGAGATGCTTGTTGTTACTGCGAAGGAGGTTTTAAGGCGAAGGCCTTCCTCTGGTTGTTGTTTCAGGGTCAGGCGCTGTTTATTGAAATATGTCATGGTGACCAACAAATAGGCTCACGGTCCAGCCTGAACTCTGACATGAGTTTACTTTTTTCAGTGAAAGTACAAAAAGTGGGGCTTGCATCTCAGCTTTGGGTGGTTTCCTGTTCATGAATTAAACCTGAAATCTGGGGGTCAGGTGATGTTGACCCCGTAAAGCCATTACTAATGATTAGGGCCTGGTAAGGAGCTGGGTTTTGTTTTCTTTCGGGGGAAGCAAGAGGAGAGGGCATGGGTGAGTTTATTTCTTCAGCAGATCATTGGCTGATAGGATGAGTTATGCATATCAGTTATGAAGTTACCAGGGATAGAATCAGAGATTGGCAGACTTTCCCTGTAAATGGCCAGAAGAGTAAGTATTTTAGGCTTTAGGGAGGTTTGGTCTTTGTCGCAACTACTTCATTCTTCCTCCTGAAAGCAGCCTTAATCGATAACACGTGAATGAAATGAGTGTTGCTGTATTCCAGCAGAACTCCACCCAAACAGGAGGCGGCTGGATTTAACCCACCGGTGTTGTGGGCAGACTGCTGGATGAGAGAATGGGGTGTGGAGAGGCTGTTGGGTGCACCCAGCAGGAGGCTGGTATCTGTTTAGTGGGAGCACAGAGATGCCAGATCCAAGGCCACTGGTTCTGAGAGGGGACGGGGTGGGAGGGGGTCAGCCACACAGCTTTTGTGTTTCCTAATTCTGCAAGGGCCGGAGTAGTGAGCGCGTGTGTGTGCACGTGTCTGTGTTCAGGCGGTGTACTATGGTGGGAGATGAAACTGAACAATTTGGGGGCTCTTCTGGAAGGAACTGAGTATAAAATGATAAATACAAAATTAGGGACAGGGCCTTGGAAGACACCTGTGCTGGTGACAGGCCCCGAAGCTGGAGCTTCATTAGCAGCAGCGTAAATCCGCCTCTGCTTGTGTTTGTTTTCTCCCCTGAGCTCACGGCAACCATCTGAGCCTCATTATTTTAAGTCCCATTGCTTCAAAAGCCTCCTTTAGTGACACCTGGTGCACGCCTGGTACTCTGAAACACTCAGAATCCTAGGAAACGGAAGAGGCACCTGCTCCGGTAGACAGTGCAGTCCTGCTGTGTCCTGTGTGTCATTAGAGGGTACAGGTGCTCGGGCCCAGCCCCATCCCACAGTCCTTAGTGACACAAAGACCCCACACTGCTGGCTGGCTTAGGAGCGGACGTCCTCACATCCATATTACCAGAAATGACACCAGAACCAGAAAGAATGTATACAGGTGCTTTAGGTAAAAAAATAAAATAAAAATTGTGGACTGGATTTATTCTGTATGTTTTATCCTGAAAAATTCTGCATGTGAGAACTCAGCCCTTTCTCTTGATCCTGAAAATCCTTATCAGGAAAATACTTGGCTAAGCCCCTTTATGAAGAATGAAGTCTCTGCCTGGCCAGTGTGACTCAGTGGTTGAAGGTCGACCTGTAAACCAGGAGATCACAGTTCAATTCCCGGACAGGGAGCATGCTGGGGTTGTGGGCTTGATCCTTAGTGGGGGGTGTGCAGGAGGCAGATGATCAATGATTCTCCCTCACCATTGATCTCTCTCTCTCTCTCTCTCTCTCCCTCTCTCTCTCCCTTCCTCTCTGAAATCAAGAAAATATATTAAAGAATGAAGTCTCCAGTGCATCTAGGTGTAAGTGGAGCTGCCCTGTGGAAGTCAAGAGGAGAGGGTTGGCTTAGGAGAGGGAAGGAAGAGAGAGGAAGAGGGATAGAGGGGGCTGGAGCCACCCATGGTGGAAGGACATCCGTCTGCAATGTGCTCTCCCCTTAATTCCAGTTCTCCTCATTCCCTGTCATACAAATTGACAGTTAAATGTACAGGAAGGAAGGAAGGAAGGAAGGAAGGAAGGAAGGAAGGAAGGAAGGACAGATGGAAGGAAGAATCCAAGTGCTTGAAGTGCATGGATTTACAATAGATGTAGCTGGGTTCTGAGGCAGGGACGTGGGGGAAGATGCTGGAGGTAGGTGAGTGGTAAACAGGCAGCAAAGGAGGTGGAAGCCATGGAAACTCACAGAAACTGGGGAAAAGGTATTGGCTTCCACAAGCCCTGGGATGAAAGTTGGCTCCAAACTTAACCACATCGATGAAATACCGGGGGGCCCTGCCTGGTGGCTGTGTTGGCACAGGCACAGCGTGGGCCTTGGTGGAGCCCCTGTAGGGCATTGGCAGCAGCCTGCAGGCCCAGAATGTTGGTGAGCACTGTGAGGTCATCCCTGGAGACCCCTAGAGGTATTGGGGGGCTTAGCAAGAAGCTGAGTTTCTGTGTGAGTAGGTGCATCCCTGGAAACCAAGGAGCTGTGGGTATAAATGCGACTCCATTGGAGACCCCGGGAGAGTGAGGCCTGGGAACACGTGGGCTGTTGCAGGTGGCATATTTGTCTCTCCACCTGATCGGATAGCCACTGAGGTCATGAATTTTGTCGTATTCATTTTCATAACTCTCCCTGTTCCCAAATCACTCTTATTCCCTCCTACCCAGTGCCTAGCATAGCCCCTGGCATATATTGTACTGATGTAGTGATTATGTGTGTAATGAATAAATGAATAAAGAATGCATGAATAAAAGACTCTTACTCAGAAGTCTGTACACCGGCCCACACCATCCTTCACTTTTGATCACCTCTGGCTTTTTTTCCTGGGCTTTTGGTCCCCATCTATCTGTGGAGAATTAATGGTGCCATCATAGCCTTGCTCAGGCTGACACGTGGAATTATAGAATGGCAGAGCTGGAAGGGACCTTCCGGATGCAGCCCACAGCTTTTGATGGCATCAAGCTCCTTAACAGAAAACCTGAGGCAGATTTCAGTAAACTCCCATTTGTCTGAAATCCGAACAACTGGCAAATGCAAATGATGAGTCGTTTATGTATTCCATGCCATGATTTTATCTATCAGAATATCTTACACAAATCCTTTTGCTTACATGATCTCACTGAATTCTCACAGTATCTTTTAGGTAGCTAGTGAGCTCCCCGTTTTACAAAGGTTAAGTTTCTGGCTCTGAACCGCTCAGCTAGCAAATGACAGCCAGGGCTCAGTGAGGTCTACCGATTCCAGGCTTCCTGTGCATCCACATGTGGTGGGAAGCTGACCATTCCACAAACAAACGGGCCAGCTGACCCCAAGCATCTCCTAGGTAAGAAGTACAGCTTCTGGGTTCTCTCCATTGTGCCTACAGCTCCAGAGCAATATGGTACGATTCCACATAGAGGCTAACGCTGCTAGTCCACTAATTCTCCTGGGATGTGATCGGGTCTAAACTCAGTGTTACCTTCGTAAGGAGGATATATTAGTTACCTGTTGCCACTGTAACAAATTCCCACAAATTTAGTGTTTCAGAAGTTTTACAGTTCTGGAAGCCAAAAGTCTGAAATGAGTCTGACAGAGCTAAGATCAAGGGGTCAGCAGGCTGATTTCTCCTGGAGACTTTAAGGGGGAATCTCTTTTCCCTTTCAGCTTCTGAATGCTGTTGGCTTGTGGCCCCTTCACTCCAGTCTCTGTTTCCATCCTCACCTTGCCTTGTCCTGTAATTCCTCCTGCATCCTTGTATAAAGACATGTGATTACATCAGGCCCACTGGATATTGCAGGATCACTTCCCCATCTCAAGATTCTTAATTTACTCACACTGCAACGTCCCTTTTCCCATTTTTACAGGTTCTGGGGATTAGGGCATGCCCATGTTTGAGAGCCATTATTCAGCCTTCCACAGAGGAGAATTTTCTTTATTTTTTGATAATTCTCACCTGAGGATATTCTTCCATAGATTTATAGAGAGTGAAAGGGAGAGAGAGCGAGAGAGAGAGAGAGAGAGAGAGAGAGATACATCGATGTGAGAGAGATACATTGATTGGTTGCCTCCTGCACATGCCAACCAGGGCCAGGGGTTGAGCCTGCAACCAAAGTATGTGCCCTTGACCGGGATTGAATCCAGGACCATTCAGTCTGCAGGCTGATGCTCTATCCACCGAGCCAAACCAGCTAGGGCAAATTTTATTTTCTTAATGTATAGGCTCAGTGGCTTTTAAAGAGAGAATTTAAAATTTTACTTGCCAAGGGGTTTATCTGAGAAGAGAATGGGAGGGCTATAGTACAAAAGGCCATTTCCTTCCCAAAACAGGAAAGATCTGGTCTCTCGCTGGGGCATGGACTGTGGTCACAGGGGTGGCCCCTTAGGCTCTGAGTTCGGAGCAGAGGTGGAGGTAGCCAGACTGGTTTCTGTGAACAAAGACAACATTCCTTAGTCCTGGCCTTTGAGCCTCCACCTCTGTAAGTGCAAGGAATGGCCAAAGCCAGCATTCACATGTGTATCGATCAGCCTGGTATCAGTTTGTGGGGGTGGGGCAGGGGGGAGTGTGGGTCTGAGCCTGAGAAGCTCAGCTCTCTCTGTCCTAGGATCCGGACCTGTCTGAGCACACCCCGGGGGCGTGGGGCCCACCCACCAGAGGCTTCTTTGCCTGTGGGACCCCGGAGCCTTTTGAACAGTGAGTGAAAGTCACATGCTCGGGGCACAATGTCACTGGGGGGCAGGGGGCCACATCTGTCACTCAGATCACCCCAGCACCAGCCTCTGGGCTCACGGCCAAGGATGTTAAACAGCGAGTACAAGCTCCAAGAGCTGCTTTTCTGAAATCCCTGGGCGCCTTTGAGAGCAAGGAAAGGGCCTCGCTGGCTGCGCAGCCTGACGCCTGGGTTTGGGCAGCCGCAGCAAGTGGCGGAGGCAGCTTTGCAGTGGCCCCTGGGGTTTCTGCACCGTAGCAGTCGGCTGGGGAAGGAGGAACAGTGAAAGCACCAGTGAGGCCCCTCCGGGGAATTGATGAAGGAGTGAGGAGCTTTGAAGGTGAGGCGGAGCTCTTTACATGGCAAGTTACAACAGAACCAGGGAACCCGCCTGGTGGAATGGTAATTTAAAATATCAACAGCAGCCTTCATTTTCCTGTTATTTTCTGCCACGCCACGACCTCCGGACCCTGCCTGTTTGGAGCCCAGACTTTGAGGTGTTCATTGCCATGGAGAATTGATGTTACTGCAAAAATAGAAAAAGGCTTTGAGTTTCAAAAGCCAAGACTTGAAGATGCTTGAGGCATAAATAAAAGATTTGGACTCATGCCTGGCGAGTTCAGCGAAGGGGACTTACTTGGAGACTAGTTCAAATTTCTGAAATTTGGGAGGGGGGTAAAGAAAGATAGAGGGGAAGCCAGGAATAGGTGCTGGTTGTGGATTGGTATGTGTTCTTTCCTACCTATTATTCTTTTTAAATGTTTTTATTGATTTTTCAGAGAGAGGAAGGGAGAGGGAGAGACAAAGACAGAAGCATCAATGATGAGAAAGAATCATTGGTCAGCTGCCTCCTGCACGCTCCACACGGGGGATCGAGCCTGCAACCCAGGCATGTGCCCTGACTGGGAATTAAACAGTGACCTCCTGGTTCGTAGGTCGATGCTCAACCACTGGGCCACACCTGCCAAGAAACGGGCACAGAGTTTAAAACAAGTGAAATGCTAATAAAATGTGGGCCCCACTTGAATATTGATTAGATGTGTTCAAATGTGATAGGAATATGATTATTTGTACCCAGGAGGAAACGCTTCTGATAGCATTAGTGTACTGTGATATGATCTCTTGATGACAGAGATCAAGATATATGAAGAGAAACTTAACAGCATAATTTTGTCAGACTGGAAGGTAACCTGATTAATGTAATGCGTTCTTTAAGAAATAGAGCATATTCTCTATCAGTCAAGACAAACTAGGTTATACTATGGGCGGAAAAGACCTCAGTGGCTTAACACAACAAAGGTTCATTTCTCTCTCATGTTATATGTCTGGTTCCAGGACCCAACCGAAGAGCAGCCATGGTCTGGGAGTTTCCTGGTTGCCTGGCAAGGGAGAGAAGGCCTAGGAAGGAATGCTTCCCAGGAAGCTAAGCGTGCTGGCCTAGGAGGGAATGCTTCTATCACAACTCCTTAGCCAGAGTGAGTCACATGGCCTCTCCCATCACAGGGACACAGGAGGGGACAGACATGGAGTCCTGGGAGAAGTTGGTGAACAGTACCGATGACCACCATGGTTACCCAGGTGTGGGGACCCTGGATGCGTCACTACAAGACCAGGTTAGTTACTGGGCTCATGAATCCTGAACTGAACCAACAATGCAGATGATGGTTGGAAAATAGATGGGCTGTTAAAAAAGCATGAGAAATGTTCACGTACCTGTAGCCATTATTTAAACAGCACATTATTTAAACAGAATCAACGCTGATTGATTGCATGGTTACTAAAGTATCAAAACCATTGATTCAATGCTATATGTTTTTGTAGTGATATACACTCAAACACATGCATGTTTATGTAATTTATTCACTGCAATTTATAGGAGAATTGATGCAATAAGCCAGATAACTTAAAAGTAAAAGGATCTGGTGTTCCTCTTATCTCCACATCTGAGATGAACAGTTTTATTGTTTGTTTTTTAAGACAATTATTTTAGAGCAGTTTTAGGTTTAGAGCAAAATTAAGAGGGAGGTACAGAGATTTCCCTTGTATCCCCTGCCCCCACACATGCTTAGCTTCTCCCGTTATCAACCTTGCTCACCGGAGTGGCACATTTTTCCCCCAAGGTATGCCTCAGCTTCCCATGAGGGGTAAGGGTGGGAGATAAAAGGGCTTTTGGGGAGATAGTAGGTCATGTTGAACCTGGATCCCTCCACTGTAACCAAAGGAGCAAGTCACCCATCTCCATATGTACTTTGGCTGAAGAGCAGATTTTACTGTGTGAAATGATTTCATAACATAAAATGAAGTTTGAGGGCTTTCTTGATGACTTTAACAGTCATGATTCTTAATCTTCCGACTACAGACTATTCTAATGGCACATCATGAATTGGGAAGAAAGAGAGAACGGGGAATCACACAGACCTGGGATCAAATTCCAGCTATTAAACTGATTAGCTGTGTGATCTTGGACAAAGAGCTTTATTCTTCTGACCTCACTCTGACAGCTGTAGTGACGGGGATAATACGATGTTGCTGCGATGATTAAATGAGATAATGTATGTAAAGTGGCTTAGCACACAGGGTGTTTATCACACAGGGTATTTAATAAGTGGTGATAGTTGCTTTTGTTATTACCGTCATTTGGAAGATTTGTGAAATGGAAGCAACTCTAAGGTAGAAAAATCATTTTAACGGAAGAAAGGAATAGAGCCTGGGCCAAATCTGAACCTACTGGCTACGGAGTGATTGAGATATCCAATATCCACAGCGGGGTGGGTAACACAGCAATACAATTTTCTGCAATGAAATTGCTTGTTTTAGCCAGAGGGTGGGAAAAAATAGAATTAAGCTGTGTTTGCTCTTCTGGTGCATTTGGAGCAACACATATTTGTTGAGCACAAAGAAGG
This sequence comes from Myotis lucifugus, assembly GCF_000147115.1. Classification (NCBI taxonomy): domain Eukaryota; kingdom Metazoa; phylum Chordata; class Mammalia; order Chiroptera; family Vespertilionidae; genus Myotis; species Myotis lucifugus. The sequence goes on from NW_005871178.1 coordinate 883,085, forward strand.
GAGAGACGGTGTGCTTGAGAGAGGAAAGTGTGCAGAATTCAGAGGTTGGTGAGTCTCTGAGTTCTAGCCTTCCTTCTTTCCAACCATATAAGATAGTTATTCTCTCTTCCCCTCAGTAACCCTCAGCTGTAAGACTGTCTTAGCAGTCAAATTGGGCAGGTATCCCCCACATTTAGCTAACATGGGGCTGTTGTCAGTAATAAGAATAATTAACACAGAGTAAGTACCAACGGGTACCCACAAGGACTAATGCATTTCACTGTGAAAACACAATGGGAACTCCAACTATCTCAACTAGACAGATGAGACTATTGAGGCCCAGAGGAGTTAACCCCCACATCCAGTAAGCACTGGGGCTGGGCTTTGAGACTGAGAAGCTTCGAGAAGCTGTGCTCATAACCAACAGGCTACATTGCCTCTCATGCTAGTGAACGCCAGGCCAAGCAAGCATCATGTACGTGGAAGCTCTTTGAATATTCTTGCATCTCTCCTCTTTCATGGGAAATGCAGTTTGCCTCTCCCCACAAAATCAGGATGCATTCGAAGGCCACTTCCTTTAAGAAGCTTTCTCCAAAGAACTGATATGCATATATACATAACCCAGATACAAACGGTAGTATGGTTAAGGCCTGGGAAGGGGGAGGAGGGGGGAGGAGGAGGTCAATGGGGGGAAAAAGGGGACATCTGTATACTTTCAACAATAAAGATAAAAATAAACAACAACAAAAAGAAGCTTTCTCGGATCACCGCAGGCCTCTCCGTTCTCTTTTCCTCTTGAACTCCTGAGATACTAAGTTGGATCTATTGTAAGAAGTTGCAAGGTCTTGGAGTCAAAACCCTTCTAAATGCTGTATTCAACACCGAACACACCTTTGCTATTATAGGTTGGCCCACCCCGTGCCATGTGGGAAAAGACAGTCTTAACCCCAATCGAAGATGAGCTTTCAGTGTGACATGGCATCTGTCAGAGAGCTCTGTGGCCTTGGAAATGAGTACTCATGCGGCCTTTGGCGCTCCCAGCCTGTTCGTGACAGCTGTGGTGAGTTATTTGTGGAAGTTTTGAAGTGATAAAGGAGCCATAAGCCATTGGTGGCTCTCTGAACACTTGGAGTGCGGGTGAATTTCCCGCCAAAATATAAGATGGCTCTGTCTTTTGGTTTTGTTCCATCCACCAAAAGGGTGGATTACAAACAAATATTTGGTAATACGCAGTTACAATCGGCCCGAGTTTACACGTTTCCCGCACTCCACCGCAAATCTATATGAACCGAGTTAAAGACGGCTCCCGCGGAGTACGCGCAATTCACGCGAGCCGACTTAACTCGTTTCCCGCACTCCAAGTGTGAACATCGATTCCTTTTGCTTTTGATGGGAATTGTAGTGTCCATACAAGAAGCTCTGATTGGCTCTGGACAAGTGGATTTGTAAAACATAAATGATTAGTGGCCTTGACGGAGTTATTGGCATGAGGATTAGGGAGTGCCGGTGCCTGGCAGCATGCTTCCAGACAGGTGAGACTTGGCACCTCCAAGGGCAGCGGCTACAGTCCAGAGTTGGTTTGCTCACTTGACTCACTGCTTGTTAGTCCCATAGCCTGGCCAGTGTGTAACTGATTTCACTACTTCTTTGATGTCTTAGTCTGCTTGGGCTGCTATAAGAAAATATGACAGCCTGGGTGGCTTAAATAACAGACATTCCTTTCTCACGGTTCTGGAGGCTGAGAAGTCCAAGCTTAAGGTACAGGTGGATTCAGCTCCTGGTTAGGACTCTTCCTGGCTCCCAAGCACCCATCTTCTTGCTGCAGCCTCACTTGGGAGAAGGAGAGGGAGAAGGAGAGAGAAAGAGAAAGAGAGAGCAGGAGAGCAAGAGAGAGATTGAGACATCTAGATTCTCTTCTTATAAAGAGAATAATCCTATAATGGGTGCTCCACCCTCATGATCTCATCTAAACATAACTGCCTTGCAAAGATCATACTCCTAATAGCATGACATTGGGAGTTAGAGTCTCAACGTATAAAACTAGGAAAACACAATCACAGTCCATAACACTTGGTCATTATGAATCCTATGGAAAATGGGAATCATTAATTGCATCATGCTGATTTTCTCTCTTTTTTCCAATTCCCTGATCCTGAGCTGCACTCTCCTCCCGTCCCTGTCCTGCTCTTGCCCTGAGAGGCTAACCCGGAGAGACTGCTTGCTCTCCAGATCCTAGTTGGTTTGGCCAATGAGAAGCACCAGTAGCAGACTGGAGGGTGGAAGGTGGTATTTACTCCTTCTCACTCCCCACCTTCTTTTTGCTGTTCTGAAAATGGCTGCTTCCTGTTTAACCACCGCTTTCACTACTCAGTTCCCTGTTCCATGGCTTCAGATCTCATCTGGGCTCCTGGCCAGTTCCCTTCAGGCCCAGGCACACTGATGGCCTCCTGCTGATTCTAGGTCCTGGGCACCTCACTACCCCTTGTCTCTTATTTCAAACCAGGATTTTCCACCCTCAACACTCTGACATTTTGGGCTGGGTGATTCTTTGCTGTGGGAAGCTGTTCTGGGTATTGTAGCAGGTTTAGCAGCATCCCTGGCCTCTACCCACAAGATACCAGTAGCACCCACCCTGGTTGTGACAACCAAAAACTGTTTCCAGATATTGCCCTGTGTCCCTTGGACACAGGATCCTCCCAGAGTTCAGAACCACTACATTAGCCCTATTTACGTTTCAGTTAATCCTCTCAGTATGTACATGGCTATAATATTCCAATTTTGTTGTCTATTTCCTGCCAGGATGCTGGTGAAAACATGGATACACAATAGTAGAATAAATGAAATTTGTTTATTATTTATTACATGTGGATTGAAGGAAGAATTTTTAAAAACACGGGATCCAAGGGAGAAAAGGATGTCAAAAAGGGTCTTGATGGTGGAAAACACGGGACTGTTTGTCATCTCAATGGTGCAGTAGCCATGGGCACATCTACATGGACGCCACATGGAAGCTGCGGTTTCAAACTGGGGCCGCAGTATAGGGAAGAGGCACGTGGTCCAAGCTCCTGGTCACAAACTTGCTCAGTCTCATAGTGTCTTGTGTGTTCTTCTCATTTCGTTCCATGCAGTATACACAATCATATGTGCATGTGCTCTGCACAGGTAAATGGCATAATGACTACCAACAATATGTTTTGGAGATCTTTCCTTGTCTAGCTCACTATTTTTAAGGTAGGCACAGTATTATATTTTATGAGTGAACCAAAATGTATTTAGATCAACCTTTATTAACATTTCATATTTTCCAATTTTTCTGCTGTATACAAACTGGTGCAACCAACACCTGTTACATAAATATTTGCACATATGTATAGGTGACTATTTCTTTTTAAAAAAATATTTTTTTATTAATTTCAGAGAGGAAGGGAGATGGAGAGAGAGAGATAGAAACATCAATAATAAGAGGGAATCATTGATTGGCTGCCTCCTACATGCCCCACACCGGGGATTGAGCCCTGGCCAGGAATCAAACTGTGACCTCCTGGTTCATAGGTCGTTGCTCAACCACTGAGCCACACTGGCCAGACTAGGTGGCTGTTTCTATAGAATGTCATCCTAATGTAGAATTGTGGAGTCAAAGGGCATATACCTTTAAAAACACAACAGATTTACAAATCTTTATCTGCTCACTAGTAGTGCTATGTAACAAGAATGCCAATTTCCTCAAATTCTCATCTGTACTCTATATTGTCAAATTTTTACATTTTTGTCAATGTGATAGAGATAGGAAAAGATAGCTCACTATAGTTTTAACTTGCATTTCTCTAATTACTAGTAGGGTTGAACATCTTTTTATATGTTTACTGGATTTTTGCTTTTCTTCTTTGTGAATTGCTTGTTTATATTTCAAGCCCATTTCTCTATTGGGATATTTGTCTTTTTCATATCAATTTGTAGGCGCTCTTTATAGATTCTGGATCTACATCCTTTGTTTGTTATATATGCTAGAATATCCCTGTTTGTCACTTGCCTTTTTAACTTAGTGTATGGTGTCTTCCATCACCCAGAAGTTATGACTTTTTACATGATCAAATCTGTACATGGTCAAATATGTAAGCTGTTTCTTTGTCAGCTGTGGAGCTATTGAGCCTGACTTCGAGAAGGCTGGAGCGTTATACCTAAGGCACCTTCAAGTCAGAGTCTGAATGTTGCCTTGAGCTGAAATATCAAAGGTTATTTTTTTACTCTTCCTAACAATGGTGGTGTATTTTTGCTTGGGGAAAAGAGTACTACACATATACAAAACTAAAACCCAGGGTGCTAATACTTGCTCACACCAACTCAAAAGTAGGAAAAGAATGAGACTCTGAGTCTCATAGCAAACGGTATTGTTAAACACACACACACACACACACACACACACACACACACACACACACACACACCGTTTTCTCTGCGAGTATACACATTTTAATAAGGAAGAGTGAAAGGCCAGAGTGAATGGAGTGTGTGTAAATGTTGTGAATGGAGTGTGTGTACATGTTTATGTAGACATTTGTTTTTTAAAAAGGAAGCACTCAGAACTTACTGCGTGCTCTGTAGTAATCTAGCAATAAACAATTTCTAAAAACTGTCAGTCTGTGAGTAGGAGATTGTCTTGTATTGGAAGGCATGAAATTGTAGCTCAATGATAATAACTTTCCAAAGGTTATCATATCGCTAGTGAGTTGCAAAAGTAGAATTGGAACCCAGGTGTCTGGACCAAGCCTAGTGCCTTGTCATTATTCTGTAGACTGCTGTTTATATAGAGTCAAGGGGTGTGTGTGTGCTGTGTCTATGTGGGTGCATTTTTTTCTTTGTCTGTGTAGGGGGTGTATCTATGTGTCTCTGTATGAATTTGTCTATAGGCATGTGTGAGTGTGTCTGTGTGGAGAGACTGAGAAATTTATTTGAAGGAGTTGGTGCTTGTGCTTAAGGAGGATTAGCAAGTCTAAAATCTGCAGGGTAGGCTAGGCGGCTGAAGACCCAGGGAAGAGTTGATGCTACAGTTCAAGTTTAAAGGCATCTGCTGGCAGGGCCCTCTTCCTCAGGGGAGGCCAGTCCTTTTTTTGTAAGGCCTTCAACTGACTGGAAGAAGCCCACTCACACTCGGCTTTATTCAAAGTCTACTGATTTCAATGTTAATCTCATCTAAAAATACTAGTTAAGCTGACACATAAAATGAACCATCAGAGCGGGAACTGGATCTTATCAAATGCATTTTCAGCTGTGTTATATGGTTTTCTTTTCTGTTGATGCAGGTTATTTTATTGATAGATTTTTGGATATTAGACTTTCCTTGATGTATAAGAGAACTTATACCAGCTTTCACCAACTTGACTTCCATTACTTTTAAAGATTCAAAATAACCAGTTTTGGCATGGGTATTGGGATGTGGGTTTAAAGTGGTGAAATCTTTTTGGAGAGCAATTTGCCAGGATTTATAGAAATTTAAAAATATATGTCTTATGGCCCATCAGTCCTCTTTTTTCCTTGGTATTCTTGAAAATATCTTTACATGTAAACAAAGAAGCATGTGCAAGCCTGTTTATTATTGTATTATATGAAGACTAAAAGTTTAAAACCTGAATGTATTTAGGAGAGGATAAACAAACAATGAAACATCTAGAAATACTGGTGGCAGTCAAAAAGACTGTGTTAGATCTGTACATAAATTCCTGCTTAGAACTCTGTAACATTGATGGTTAAAAAATAAAGCAAATTTCAGAACAATAAGCACAAAATGATATCATTTACATTTTTAAAATCATTATATGTACATTATGAGATAAATGCAAATAAGTAATTTAAATTTTACCTATCACACTAATTGTTAACTAATTAGTGTATCAGAAAGGGTATCAGGGAAGACTGCTACTTATCTGTAGTGTTTGCATTTAACAATAAGGAAGTATTTACAAATTTCTTATATAATTTCAATTTAATATTAAAAGTTATAAATTTACAAACTATACCTTCATCCCAAATATTTTAATTCAGTTTTGAACTGTGATATGTCAACTATATATATTAATAGACATATTACAAAGTGGTTGATATATTTTAAATTTATAATGGAAAATTAAATAATGAATTATTAAATATTATTTCAATCTATAACACACAGTGTCTAAATCTCTAGACAAAAAGTGAATGTATTTTATATAAAGCCTGGTAATGGTGCTTTGAGGAGAATTTTCTGTTAGATCATATAACACAAACAGTTAGATATGAGGTCTAATTTTAGCTCACATGATAGCAATTTGAAAAGCAAAGATATATTAATCTTTCATGAAATATTAGCTGTGTTACTAAACAATTCCCAATGTGCTCAGCATTCTGCCTCAGTATTTCACGTAATAAAGGAGAGGAGAGAGAAAGTAATAACACCATGATTTAATAAACATGGTTTCATATAAAAAACTAACAATCAAGTGGAAATATTTCTTTATCATTTTATTAAAGAAACTCAAATGTCGTCTAGGCAATCAAAAACTGAAAGTTATCTTCTGGTGCTTCTATTACATATATATATAGCTTTCACGAGCTTTTTGCTTTTGAGAGAAATGTAGCAAAAATAAAATAATTTCACATTTATTTTTATTATGATGTATAAATGTAAGCTTTATTTTTCTAGTAGAAGAAAGAAAAAAATGAACAACTGCCTTGTCTTGCTGTTGAGGGCTCCTTTTTCAAGAGAATAAGCTATTCCCAGTCAGCAAGAGCCTGGCCCATCAACCGTGACATTGATCCAACAGGAAGTCTCTCTTGAGAGAGAATATGATTTCCTCTACATTTTTGTGGTACTGAATGTGTGCCTTCTCCTGTAAACACCACCTGTTTTTCTCTGACTAGAATTCCCTTCCTAACCTCCCATTTTATGCCTCATCATTCAAATGCCCAGATTAGAGCCAGCTTGTGGTACCCATGCTGTCACTCAGAGCCCCTCCTCCCCCCATCCCCACCCCCCGCCCCAATGCTGGACAAGAGCCCCACGCTTGGTTCTCATGCTCTGTTGTTGCTGTCTTGAAATACTTAGTAATTTTATCTTTGAACTTGGGTTTTGTAAGTGAAGCCGGGTGGAACAGTGGAGTATGCACATGGGCAGAAAAGACGCATAAAACACGCGTGCCTCTGTTCCTTGCCACCTGTTTGCAGTGTTCCAGATGTCCCATGAGCACAGAATTCTGTGGGCCCAGGATGTGTGAGAGTTCAAGGTGAGTGAGCACAGGGGGAGTGTGTTACCTTTACAACTAACTGGAGACGCTGATGGCCTGGAGAAGCCACACTTTCTGCTCTAACCAGAACTTACTTTCAACACAGAAGAAGGCAGTGGTATCTGAGAAACAAGGACAAAAGAGGAATCCCATCCTATTCTTTCTTACCCGTGTCCCTCGCTCTGTGGCCAACCACTTGAGCAGGAAATGATGACAAGGAAAAGGAAAGATAGGGCAATCCCTACTTCCTGTTCCTTTAGTCCAGCGGTTCTCAACCTGTGGGTCACGACCCCTTTGGGGGTCGAACGACCCTTTCACAGGGGTCGCCTAAGACCATTGGAAAACACATATATAATCACATATTGTTTTTGTGATTAATCACTATACTTTAATTATGCTCAATTTGTAACAATGAAATTGGGGGTCACCACAACATGAGGAACTGTATTAAAGGGTCGTGGCATTAGGAAGGTTGAGAACCACTGCTTTAGTCCTTCCTTCTTTACTCATCAATACGCTGAAAGTAGAGTGTTGGTAGAATGTGCATGTGTCAAGAAGGGAAATTGAAAAAGATCAGTCAGTTTTGTGCAGGGTTTCCACTGTTTGGTAAGAATGAAATACATACATGTGTGTGCGCTCCGGAATTCGAACTGTGTAATGTCAGTGATTCCACATATTAATTAAGTGCTCTTAAATCTGCATTTAAAACTGGCATTGCACAATATAAAGCCGGATGGTAAAATTCATGCATAATTTAAATTTTTTATTTTTCTTTACTTAGAATGTAATTAAATAGCGAATAAAAAACGCCAGGACAAGTTGAGAGACTGAGGAAGAAAGGAAACAGCTTTTCTATTTTAAGTACCTTTACAGACACACATTTCTCCTTTTTGAACAAAGGAGCAGTATAATTAATAGAGTAATACTTCAAAAACTCTATATGAAAAGAAAAGCTTTATTAACTATGGAACATTGAAAATTAAATATTACTAAAAATTTCAGTTTACATACTTTTTTTTCCTACTTTCTATTTTGGTGCAAATTCTTCCAGCTGTTGATCAATCTTTGTTACTTTATAGGGGAGATAATGGTGAAACTAGTGATAATCTGATACCAAATATTTTCCTCTACTTAACACTTGCAAGTAATCTCATCTCTTGTTTAAAAACTTTGAGGAGGTGGTTTTGAAAAGCTTTTTCTTCTGCACAAACCACAATCGACAGCCAGTTCTAGCTTTATTTCAGAGGCTGCATTGCCAGCTGGCCTTTGACTCAGTGTCATCTTGTGTAGATGCTGAGTGGCCTGCATCCATTTGGATTCTATCATGTTTATATTCCACTTTTTCGGAAAGTCTTTGAACCGGAGAAAGAAATATTCCTTGCAATAGAAGCTCGGCTTCATCCACTGTCATTGTCATTCTCCCCTTGAGGATTATGGAGCAGAGACGAATGCCTTAGAAGTGAGTGCAGCTTTGCTGGTTTTGAAATTTTAATGCACCAAATAACTCTCTGGGTATACCTGTGGTTGTAAACAACATCAGATTTCAGAATTTAAAAAAACCACACAAGTATTTCAATACTTAAAAACCATGCACTGCAATTATTTACATAGATGACATAAAGACCAACAATGCACTTGTTCGCACACAAGTACATCCAACTATGTTTTAGCAAAATTCTTGCCCATTTCACAGACTCATCTCATGATGGTGTGAGCTCAGCAGGAGGTGTGGGGAGAGGGCGTTTCTCCTGAGAGCAGAAAAGTTCCATGGTGTCTGGCTCAAGGCAGAGTTGACTGGAGCATCAGAAGGGCCGAAACTCTTGAGCACCCATTTCACGCTCAGGCGCATGCCAAGTGCTCACTGTTGCTCCCCACCCCGCCCCCTCCTCCCTCTGGGTTTTGGGGTCAGCAGTGAGGTGTACGAAAGACCTCTCCTAAATGAAACAGGCCAGTTCAAGCCGGAGGGAGCCCTCAGGGTTCTCAATCTGATCACAGTGTGGCTTCCGACACCTTGACTAAGCTCAGTCAGGGAACCACACACATGAAGTTTGGAGGCCAGCTGAGTGGGCGGTATAGAGACCGAGAGACTGAAGGGGGGTTTTGGAAGGTGCTCCCAACAGATCCTGCCTCTGTTCCTCTGCTCCATAAAGCAAACGTGAAGTTTTCAGTGAAAACCATCCATGGTTCTCTAAGCTCCTACCTCTTTATTCAATTTCCCCCAAGCTCTGAGGCTTGTCTGCTGCCCACACCAGTTTAGCCTAATTTTCTGTAAATATCTGGCCAGTGGGGGACGAGAGGGGGGTCCAGTATTTTCTCTGTCCTAACAGTCAAATCATCCTGGGTAATTTCTGGCAGCCACGGAGCTAGAGGAGTTGCTTTTTCAGATCAAATCCAACACAGAGGGGAGAGGAAGGTCAGGGCTACCATGGTCCATTCTCCCTGGGAGGCTGGGGCCCGCCCAGAATTGCACACCTCCCTGAAGCCATGGCCTGCTTTCTGGAGGTCATGCCTCCATACATGACTCTTTCCAGATTGAGTTGCTAACATCTTATGATATTATATATTTATTTTATAAAATATGGAATAAACTGGGGGGAAAACCGCACCTGGAATCCATTTGAAATGAAATTTAATAAACATTTGTGTACCTGTGTATGCCAGACATGATACTGGAAGCTGAGATATAAAGACAAATAGATTAAAAATCCAAGCATAGAAGAAGCTCACACTACAGAAGTGTCAACATTCACATGGCAATGAATGAGACAGAGGCATGGCCAAGATGCTTTAGAACAAACAAGAGGGGAGGCCAATCTGTAGGGTCCACCATGGAAAGGGACCTGTACTAGGTCTTAGAAAACAAGCAGGACCTCATCAGGTGCTGAGGGAAAATCCATCTACATAGAGGAATTGAAATGGACACAGGTAGGGAGCAGGAAAAACTATGATTGTGTCTAAAACCATTAGGAAGGACCATGAGGCTGGATGTATGATTTGAACAGGGGAGAAATGCAGTGATGTTGGCAAGTGGTGCTGAGATGCAGCTGCAAAGACAATGTCTGCCTCAATTTCTCTCTGGAAGAAAAACATCATTAGATTTCAGCAGGGCGTGTGCAGTAACAGTTTATGTTTTAGAAAGTTCACTTCAGGGGCATTGCAAAAGAAAGGAAGGGAGTCAGGGAAGATAGCTAAGGGCACCAAAAGTAAGAAAGAGATGGGGTGGTATCTTTAAGGGAGAACAGTATTGAGGAAAGTGTGTGTGTTTTTTAAGATGGAGGAGATTAGAATATATTGTAGGCTGAAGGTCAGTTGCCATTGGAGATAGGAAGATGGACTATACAGGCGAGTGCAGAGACAATCGATGAGGCGAAAGGTTTACCCATGCCTAGCCTAACATGCCGAATTTCTTTTAAGTAACTATATGCAGCATGTCAGTATCAGTCACTTTGTAAAAGAACACAGTAAATACTCAGTGTCATCGTATAACAATATAGTAATATAAGCAAAAGATAGCAGAAGTCATTAGAGAAATGCCTTCATCTCAGGGTAGATGAAATGACGTAGACTAAAAGAATCTACCAAGAAAGGGAAACATGATGGATTAGACAACATCACATCACAGGATAATCAAGTTCCCAGGAAACCAAAGTGCTGTGAAGCGGGGGGAGGGGGGAGGTGAAGGAGAGAGCAGGGAGGATGGGAGAGATCATGAAAATAAGACAGCACATAGCAGAAAACAGCAGTCAGACAAGAACAGAAGAGTCCCTGTGCTTGTGGGACAGATAATGAATTGGGAAGTTCTAACCAGCCCACAAATCCTGCTGCTCCCCTGCCTGTCACTACCCTCATGTGAGGTGAAGGCTGGGGATGAGATGCCAGCTGTAGCTCATAGCATCAGCGGCTGAAGCCCCTGGAGCCCTTGGAGATGGTTTTTCAGCAAAGTTGGATCTCTTGTGTTGCCCCACGGTAAATTGACCACCCATTTTTGTTTAAAAAATATATTTGTATTGATTTCAGAGAGGAATGGAGAGGGAGATAGAAACATCAATGATGAGAGAGAATTATTGATCAGCTGCCTCCTGCACGACCCCCACTGGGGATCGAGCCCACAACCTGGGCATGCGCCCTTGACTGGAATCGAACACCAGGACCCTTCAGTCCTCAGGCTGACGCTCTATCCACTGAGCCAAACCAGCCAGGGCAACCGTTCATTTTTTTTAAATAAAGAGAGCTGCCCACAGGAGAACTTGGCTGAGACCCTTGGATACACCACAATTTCCCTTCACCTTCAACCCCCTGTTGTCTCCTAAACGATGGATAAAGGCCGTGCTGTGCTATGCTTATGGGGAAAGAAGTGTTTACCTCTCCCAGTGTGACAGGTGGGGGTGGTGATGGGCTGTCCTTACACTACCCCAGACACCTCAATAGGTGTGTTCAGAGCTCAGCTCAGTGCTTCACCTGGGCCTCTTGCCGAACATGCAAGCTCTGATTCAACAGGTGCGCAGAGGGCGTGGAGATTCCAGGTTTCTGATGAGGTTCCAGGTGGGACCAATGCTGCTGGGCCATGAACCAGTCCTTGCATAAGGGCCGGGGACCTGCTCCTTGGGGAGAGCGTGCGTGGGAGGGCGCCAGCATGTTGTCTCTGGTTACCGCCAGCCAAGCATCACCACAGAGCGGTGCTTGGCTCAGTTCAACCCTGCAGTGGACCCGACCGCCACCAAATGAGCCCGAGCTGGAGGAAACCTGTAAGTACAATTTCTTTTTCTTAACGGCACAGAAAAGGCAGGACTGGTGCTCGTGGGATTCTCCCACTTAGCAGAGCAGAAGAGATGAGCCCACAGAGAAATCAGATTTCCAAATGACTTTTGCTTATGACCTGATTTATGTCTCCGCAAAGAGCTGGGGAAATGAGCTGCGTTCCCCATCCGGGCCCTATTCCTCGCTGGGTGAATTCTGTTTAGGAAATAAAACCCCAAACTTGACGATTTATGCAAAGTTCACTTGACTAGCAAAACAGACGAAGGCCAGAGTGTTTATATTTAGGTTCTGCCCAGGGGGAGTCCTTTTTAGCACCTGAATGTGTCACTTTAATGTGATCAGCAGCAGGAGAGGGGAGACTGGCATTAAGAAAAGACTTAACACCGCGTGGTGCTTCACTTAGTTCTGGCACAATGGAGTCTGATGAGAAGGAAGTTTTATTTTCAGTCCTGTCGCGTCAGTTTCACTCAGTTCGACAAACATGTATTGAGTGTCTGTTACACAGTGGGCACTGTGCTGGGTGCTGAGCCCACGGTGATCAATGAGGCGTGGCTACTGTCCTGGGGGGCACTCAGTGCGGTGTGGGAGACAGGTCTACGCAGAATTGTTGGTGCGGTGGTTGAGGTGAGTAGCCGGTGTCTGGCGTGCAGGCGGCGTGTCCTTGCCCAGCCTGGAGGTGGGAGATTGGAGCAGAGGGACTTCTTTGAATGGAGAACATCTGACCTGGATCTAGAGACATTTGAGCAGGAATTGGGCAGATGAAAAGTTTTAAAAAAGGTGAGTTATTCATATTATTTATTGATTATTTCTGCGTTTTTTCCTCTTTGGCACACAATAGCATGCTCCTTTCCTCTTGAATTTAAGTGTGTTGTGCTTAAGCCAATGACATATGAGTGAAAGTGACACGTGTCACTTCTAGGTAGAAGTTTTAAGTATGTGATTTGCCATTTTCTCTTCTTACTGCTACAGAAACGGTGAAATCATGTTAGGATGAAGTTTGCATTAGTCTAGGTCAGGGGTGGGCAAACTTTTTGACTCGAGGGCCACAATGGGTTCTTAAACTGGACCGGAGGGCTGGAACAAAAGCATGGATGGAGTGTTTGTGTGAACTAATATAAATTCAAAGTAAACATCATTACATAAAAGGGTACGGTCTTTTTTTTTTTTTTTTTTTAGTTTTATTCATTTCAAACTGGCCGGATCTGGCCCGCGGGCCGTAGTTTGCCCACGGCTGGTCTAGGTTCTTGATAACTACAATGAGCAGAAATAAACCTTTGTTGCCTAAGGCCAGGAGATTTCAGAGTGGTTGGTATAGCGGCATGAGTCAGTCTGCCATGACTGACACAGACAGGCATTCCGGGCAGGGAGTTTTATTTACAAGCCTCAGGAATATGCACTTTACAATTGATTGGAAAGTGCAATGGTAATAATACCAGGATATGCAATGCAGGCTGGGGAAGGAGGGGTTTGGGGTGGTGCCTAACTTCTCTGGGTCTCGGGTAATGAAAGCTTGGACGATGGAAGCAAAGGGTTGGCCAGATAAGCTCTTGAGTTTCCTTTCTAACTAAAGGCTTTGATTTTACAAACTTGCATGCAGTTCATGCTCATTTCTTCTGGGAACACCTTTCCCAGAATTCCCAGACATAGTTGAAGAGCCTGTATGGAGGTGTCCCACATGGCTGAGTAGGAGAACCTGCTGAGAGACTGGCTGAGTCTCCTCGTGGCTCATTGTGAACCAGTGTCCAGGTGGGAACACATCACGTTCATTGCTTCCCATCCTCTGTGCCTCAACTCTGTTTTCCATTATTCTTACTGCCCTAGACTGCAAAAATGTACTGGCACGTTATCTTTGGCTCAGACTCCTTTTTAAAGGAGCTTGGGCTAAAACAGTTTCCGAAGTGGTTCTAGAGAGTAGGCTCTCAGAGTAAGGTTTGGAGTTTGAATGCCCAATGCACTAGGGAATGTTTTGCTCAGAGTTAGTGGGCTGTTAATATGCAATGGCATCTTAAATACTAAAGTTTTCACCTGTGGTTGATTGAGATGAGGTGCATGTGGAGAGCAGGGTGTTGAGCGATCAAGTAACTGGTATTTCATCAGTGTGAGGCCAATGATAATTATATGTATTCTGGAGTAACAGCTATTTTTAGCTTCCCTGGACTCCTCACAGAAAAGAAAATGATTGTTCCAGGGCAGGTAATGGCACAACTAAAGTTTCAGGCAGAAAGTGCTGGAAGTCAGACCTAGGATCTAATTATAAATCGTGATCTCTGGAAAGCAGACCTTTATACGTGCGAGGTGGACAGGCCTCTTATGTGAAAATCAGGGCCCTGACAGAGCATGACATTGAGACATGGAATGGTGACATCTGTAGGGGTGAACCTGAGAATTTAAAACTCCCAGATTCCTTTGCTCTTCCCCATTTGCCAGAGAACAGCCCACCTCGCCTGAATACCGGGTACTGGTTTCACCTGAAGCAAGTGCTTCAAAAGATGAGGCTGATTCTTGCCAGTATCTACCCCGACACCTCTCATTGCTTCAAGACCAATAAACAGTCACGAGTCAGCACAGCCCAAGTGGGAAAGTAAAGAAATAGTTATAAGAAGTAGTCTATAAGCCAAGGGAATTGTCTGACCCGGCTGATGGATACTGACAGGCCTCAGAAAAATTTGCATGGGAATGAATTCTGAGTATGTTGGACTGGGAGGGAGGGAAGGCATGGACTATATGTTGAATTGAGAAGAATTTGATACTTTGTTATAATATTCTACAGAAATGGGTCTTGGAATATGGTAGTTTATATAAAAATGACTTGCAGATGAAGTTCCTTGGCATAGAACTGAGGAACAGAGCAGAAGACTTAGGGAAGTAAAGTGCCATAAACATAACCCAGCAGTTGTCTCAACCATAACTGTTAGGCAAGATGTAGTATACTGTATTTATGGCAGTATTTCAACATAGCCTTTGGTATAGTCCACTATGCATTTAGTGAATGGTGGTGTGTGTGTTTTTTTAATGCGCATCAATAGAAAGAATTGAAAGCAGAATGTCACTACATTAAGAGGGTAGTAGCATATATTTGCTCTCTTGCTTTAAGGCCATAACGTAAACTTCAGAGATCTTGATCCTCTTGGCATTCCACAGAGCACACACTGACCCACTGCACTGGTGGCATGTTAAGGGGACTGGGTGAGCCAGACGTGGAGTATTCCTAGCTGCTCTGGTGAGAAATACTCATGCCATAGTTTGGGAGAAAACCCACAATAATATTTAAGATCTGCCTTGTTTGTGAAGTTTTCAGGGGCCCAGTGGTTAGGGATCTGACCGGACATCTATTCTAATGTAGAAAGGAAATTGTCTGCACCTCTCACTTGCTACCGTTAAGAAAGAGGCACGATGCCTGTATATCTTTTTTGGATTTTGGTGTTGGCAGATACTGTGCTTGGGAATATTTTTGCAACCAAATTACTGATTGACTCAGAGCTTCCAGCAGCGCCTAGAGCAAAGAACCATTCTGCAGGGATCCAGGTTCTACAAGCTGCCATTTCAGTGGTTGCTAGTGGTGTCTGGAGAGTAAAGATAAAGTATGGAGTCACTGGAGCGCCAAAGACGGACAGCTGAGAGAGATCTACAGGGTTCTGGAGCAGGACCATGACTTCTGCAGCAGAGAACTACAATGTTTGAAGCACAGCTCCTGGTGTTTAAATGGTTCCTAGTAGAGACTGAGCATGTACCTCTACACTGAGATGCCCTGAAATAAATAGTAGAGCAGGGACAATAGCAAATCATTGTATAATAGAAGTGGCTTATTGGGGACTAAGTTCGTGTCTCAAAAAAAAACAACACCCCAAAACCCACCAACAAGTAAATGACATAATCAGGTGCCCCTCTATATTACCTACTGATGTTGCATTGATGCCTTTCCCTCACTTATACCTGTGGCCAATGATAGTTTTCCCATTAATGGAGGAAAGGACTTGGTTCACTGCTGACACTAGCTGAAAATGGACAGCTGCTACAATACAGTCCCCTGCAGGTGTGACTCTGAAGGAAAATGGTGACGGGAAATCCTTCCAGTGGGCAGAGCTGTGGGCAGTACACTCATAATTCCTTCATATGGAGGAGAAGTGGCATGAGGGAGGGCTGTACACTGACTCATGAGCAATGGTGGATGGGTACTTGGTCATGAAAAGGACAAGACTGGATATCAGTGACTAGGGGTTCTGGGAAGAGCTATGTGGATGTGCCTGTGAGGATGAGCACATATTGTGTGGATCTTTGGGTTTCATATTAGTGTACACCAACTGCAGATAAATCTTTCAACTTCTCTGGACTAGAATGATCCATCCTGTAGATGCCAATTCGCTTCTTGTTGGCTCCCTCTTTTGCAATGGACCACTAAACAGAGTGGTCGTGGTAGCAGGAATAGAAAGTTTGAATTGACCTAAATGAGCTGTCCCTCATCAAGGATTGGATAGCTACTTCTATTGCTGAAGGCAACTTACCAACAGAAGCAATCAATACAGAGCCCTCAATATGGCACCATCCCTAGGGAGACCATCCAGGCACCTGGTTTCAGGTTGATTACTTTAGAACCCGTCCACGCTGGAAAAGGCAGTGACTTCGCCTTATTGGTACTGACATCTATTCCTGATGTAGATTTGCCCTGCTTATCCCCAGTGTCTTCACCTTCCAAGGGCTAGCAGGGGTCCTCAAACTTTTTAAACAGGGGGCCAGTTCACTGTCCCTCAGACCGTTGGAGGGCTGAACTATAGTTTTAAAAAAAACTATGAACAAATTCCTATGCACACTGCACATATCTTATTTTGAAGTAAAAAAACAAAATGGGAACAAATACAATATTTGTATTTGCATGTGGCCCGCGGGCCATAGTTTGAAGACCCCTGGTTACAGAATGCCCGATCTATTGGCACTGTATCCTGCACAGCATTGCCTCAGACTGATGTACACAATTTAAAGCAAAAATGGACTAATAATCACAGGTCCCCTGGTTTTATCATGTATTTCATCCTCCTGGAATCTCTGGCTGCTGGATTTGGATGAAGACTTATACTATAGGACATAGGTCAGCAAACTATGACCTGTGACCAAAATCTAGCCTGCTGCCTTTTCTTTCTTTAATTATTATTTTTTTTAGATAAAGTTTAAAGAAACACATCCATGTCTATTTCTTGATATATTGTGTATGGTTGCTTTGTCACTATATTGGTGGAGTTGAGGAGTTGTGAAAGAGACCATGTGGCCCACAAACTCTAAAATTTCCTATTAAGGCCCTGGCTGGTGTGGTTCAGTTGGTTGAGCATTGTCCCATGCACCAAGTGGTCGCTGGTTCAATTCCCAGTCAAGGCACATACCTGGGTTGGGGGCTTGATCTCTAATGGGGGATGTGCAGGAGGCAGGTGATAGATGGTTCTCTCTCATTAATGTTTCTCTTCCTCTACCTTCCTTTCTATCTCTCTCAAGTCAATAAAAACATTAAAAATTTTACTATTACGTACTGTTAAGTTTTCCAACTCCTACTGCAGGACATGGTTTCTTGTTTACCAAGGGGCTGCCAAAGGGGCGAGGTGAAAAAAAATTAATTCCTTGTAGGGCAAATTTTGACCAATGGGATACAAGAGATAACGGGGAGCAGCAATTAAATTTCCTGCCCTTTCTCCCTGCTCTGAAGGATGATTTACCTCAGGAGGAATGGTTATAACAGCTGCTTTAAAGTTTTTCTGATAATTACAACATCTGGGTCATGTCAGAGTTTATATCTGTCTTTTACTTGAATACATTTTTCTTGTCATCGATATGTCAAATAATTTTGGATTGTACCCTGGCAATTCCATATATTATGTTGTGAAGCTCCAGGTGTTATTGAAATATTCTGGGGAAAATAGACTTTTCTGTTTTCTTTCAGCAGGCAACCAACCTGACTTGCCTTCTGGGGCAGTGGTTCCAATGCCTTTGCTGCTCCTTGTATGCACCACGAAGGGAGTCTGGGGCAGGGGCAGGGGCTTATGTGGTAGTTCCATTATCAAAGCTGATGCTTCTTTGGGTGTGTTCTGCAAGGTCATAGCTTGGGGTAAACCAGCTGTAACTATTCACATATGGACTTGGAGGAGTCCCTTTCTTCCCATTCTCTTGACTGCCGTATTTTTTCCATTCTTCTCGATTCCCTGAGGCCTCTTTTCTTACTCCTCATGCTGATAAAATGGGGTTTCTCTTGAAGTTGTGGTCACCATCATTTTTGCTCCTGGGGTGAAATGAAGGGGAAAATAGAACAACAGGAATTTCCTCCATCTTCTCTGCACAACAAAGACCCACTTTTCTAATTCATCTACCCAGAAAGATAGGTTTTAGCTCAGAGTTTTTTGATGTTTATGCTATTGGTCTTGGGGCAGGCTGGTAGAGAGAAAAAGAAAAACATTCTATAGTTTTTAAAGGTCCTCTATGCCAATCCTAGGCCTGGCCAGAAAGATGGTTCCTCTTTTTTTTTTTTTTAGTTCTTGTTGCCTATTCTTGCTGTTCATTTCCCCTATTTGGCTTGCCCTTGGGTCAAATCCAAGAGATAAAAGAAGAAAAAACAAAAAAATGCCCATAAAACCAGGAAACTCACTCTTACCACATTAGTCATCTTTCAAGTTTTCACTTCTCTCCCCCATCCACCCACCTGCTTCTATTTACTTTTCAGAGTTCCCAAGCGGTCACTGTTGTTATTTTGTCCAGAGTTTTAGTTCTGATTAGTCAGAAACATAGAGCTTACTCTATCTTGGCCAGATCCAGAAGATTCTGTTTCAAGTATCAGGCCATATCTGTAGCCCTCATCCCCAGCCCTCTCCCTCGTTTTCATGCCAGATCAGTTACAGACGCCTTTGCTTTTCGGAGAAGAAATCATACAGGTCATGGAAGAATGCACAGGAAGTCTGCGGTGGGGGGCATGAACTGAAGCAGATAAAATACTGTTGTTTTAAGGAGTTCAACCTGGACATTCCACGTTGCCATGGGAATTGTAAAATGATTAGTGTCTAGATGAAAAATCAGTCAGGATATGACACAGACGTCCGTAAGGGAATCTTACTGACACAGCCTTGTTAGGAGAAATGACAGACTGCTGAGGGGAGGTTTCAGAAGAGTAGCTTGGGATGCACACGCCATGGGTAGGGCCCAGAGGGGGGTGGAGGCTGCAGTTCCCTGAACCTGCGGCAGGAAATGTAATGAAGTTATATAAATAAGGGCGGGCATCAACTCTAAAAATAGCCCATAGCTGAGTGATCTTTTACGAAGCCCTGAAAAGTAGATTCCCTCCCCTCAACCACCAGCACCTTCTTAAAAGATTTGAAATCTAAAATCATGGCCAATTGCCTAACTGGTTTGACTCAGTGGATAGAGTGTTGGCCTATGGACTGAAGGGTCCTGGGTTCGATTACGGTCAAGGGCATATGCCTCGGTTGTGGGCTCAATCTCCAGTAAGGAGTGTGTAGGAGGCAGCTGATCAATGATTCTCTCTCATCATTGATGTTTCTACCTCTCTCTTTCCCTCTCCATTCTCTCTGAAATCAATAAAACTATATTTTAAAAAATAAAATAAAATAAAATCACAGCCTATTACCCAGCCAGTGTTGCTCAGTGGTTGAGCATCAACCTATGAATCAGGAAGTCATCATTCGATTCCTGGTCAGGGCATAATGCCTGGGTTGTGGGCTCCATCCCCAGTATGGGATGTGCAGGAGGCAATCAGTAATTCTCTCTCATCATTGATGTTTCTGTCTCTCTCTCCCTCTCCCTTCCTCTCTGAAATTGATAAAAATAAAAAAATTTAAAAATTAAATAAAATCATGGCCTATTTTTTAGTTTCTTGTACAAAACAGGCCATGGAAGGAAGTGGGGTTCCTCAGTGGCCAATTGCCGGTGCTGTGTGCCGTGGTCACAGTCATGCTGAGTTTTGGCCTTCGGTCTCAGTAATGACTACAGTGGAGTGCCAGGGGCAAGAGGCACTGGGTGAGGAGGACAAAGGGCATGTGGGCTGTAGCAGCAGGTCGGGATGGCTGTCTACTGTTCAAGGAGCCTTTGGCTCGTCCCCTCTCTGCCTTGTCTATAACATGGGAGCGATGATGCCATGCTGAGGGTTGTGGGAGTACATGAAATAGTGAGTACAATGTTCCCCTCCTGCGCTCTGCCTCCAAATGAGACTTATGTTGCAGATTACCTTATTCAAAAGAGATTTATATCTTCAAATGTTCATGCAACTCTGCCTCTCAAGTATTGCATGGTAAACACTCTTAGGAGAGCTCCCTGATTGAACAGATAAGAATGATTAAAAACCAACATGCATAACTTACATATGATTGGTGTTTCAAAAAGTTTGAAGCTTATTCTCTAAAGTAGGTTAGCATGCTGTCTCTGTTTTGTATCCTCTCTTTACAGAAAATCTTGAAGTGAATAGGGCTGGAATGAATGGCCTTTTGTTTTCCTGCCCTAAAGTACTAGTTTTACTTTGTGTTGTTCAGCATTTAAGGCAACATCATAACTTTTACTCATTTCCTTCAGACCATGCACAGAGCCCCTCATGCTTTACACTGAGCAGGTACTTAATAAATATTGCTGAACCCATTGATGACCAATCTTACTCCCTGAGTTATGGCTTCTTAGACTGAATGGAGAGGATCCATTCAACTCAAACATTAACATCAAGAAGGAATAAGGAGAGGCCGAAAAGCGTGGGTTAAGTAATTTTGCAGGTCTTCTAAATTTGGTCACTTGAAAATTCAGAATTTCTCAGCACAATTGCTAATTTGCATCAAGCTTTGATCACTGAGATTCATAATACCCACTGTTTTCCCCTAGCCCAGCAGCTCAAGGCCAGGTCTTGCAGTTGACAATTATTAGGGAAGTTCGGTGTAGGAAGGATGGATGGCCTCCGGAACGGCAAGTAATTTATCACTACTTCTGGCTGTTAGACTTTCTTTATGAGGCACATTGTCAAGAAAAATGGTTCTGGAACTTTGTTGAGGAGGAGGAGACCATTTGCAGCGCTGAGGCCTGTCATTAGGCGGGCCATGGGGAAGTTGGGGAAGAAACAGTACATGAATGTTCGCTGTGCACCTGCTTGCAGTGGTCACTCTGGGGACATTATTTCATGGACTCCTCTCCCTAACAACCCTGTGGCGGAATACTAAGTGGTATTTATTGAGGGCTTACTTTGGGCCCAGTCCTTTACAGTCCATAACACAGTGAATCCTCAAAACAACCTATGAGGGGCGACTCTGCATTCTAGAGGTAAAGCTTACAGGTTAAATACCGTGTCCAAAGTCATGCAGCTACTCAGAGGAGGAAGCAGAACTTTAAAGCATTTACTCTAACTTCAAAGTTTGAACTTTGAAGTTCATTTTTTTTCTCCATAAAAATAACCTTCATTACTTAAGGTATGCTGGTGACAAAAAATTAACACAGAAGAACTCAGATATTTATTTAATTTTTCAAAAGGTAATACATTCACGTTGAAAAGCAAAATTTTTTTTTTTAAGAGAAGCACTGTTATTAATCTATTATTACTTTTGGAGGGTTTATACATGGTTGGATAGATAACTCCCTTTTATACTCACGACAGCATATACACACTATCTCACACCTTTCTTTTCACTTAACTATATCTTAAAGTATATCTTGGAGATCTTTACAAATCAAAGAGCATGGAGACTTGAACTCTTCTTAAATAGCTGCATTGCATTTTATTTATAAAAGTAAATTCCATAATTTATTTAACTTTTGGTTGATGGGCACAGAGGTTCTCAATTTTTTGCTCTTACGGACAATGCTGAAATAGCCTCTCGTGTCTACCTCTGAGTGCCAGTGTACCTGAAGGGAAAATCAAAGGTAAAAGAAGGCACTTGTAATTCTGATAGTTGCTGCCCAATTGTACCTCACGGGGTTGTGCCAATTTGTCCTCTTATTAGAAAAGTTTCCCCCCTAGCCTTGCCAATAAGTTTCCCCCATAGCCTCACCAATAGGTTTTATCAAACTTTTGGAATTTTGCCAGTCTAATAGATAAACATTGATGTCAGAGTAGTTTGAATTATTTCTGACAATAAATAAAGTTGAGCATCTTTTCATGTTTAAAAGACATTTGTATTTTCTTTTCACTGCATTATCTATTCATACCTTTGGTCCATTTTTCTATTGGATACTCTTTTATATATTACAGAGTTAGCCTTTTGTGATATAAATGGCAAATAACATTTCCTAGTTTTTCTCTTGTCTTTGGCTTCAAGTATGGTGTATTTCCCATGTAAAAATTTCTATTTCTCTTTTAGTTAAGTTTGACAGTTCTATCACGTCTAAATCTGAGTTTTAATTACAGAGATCATGACCACTCCAAGATTATAAAATAATTATTCCATGATTTTGTCTCAAACTTTTATGGTTTCAGTGCTTGCATTTAAATATTTGGCCCACTTGGAAATAATCCCACTGCTTCAGTTAAAGCATGCATCCATTTTTACAATTTCTATAAAGTTCTCCAGTTATCCCAATACCATTTATTAAACCCAATACCATTTATTAAAATCATTTCATGACTGATTTGAGATGCATTCTTTATCACCTATTGAATTCAATACACACACACACACACACACACACACTAGAGGCCCAGTGCAGAAATTCATGCACGGGTAGGGTCCCTAGGCCTGGCCTTCCAGCCGATCGGGGCCTTCCAGCTGCCAACCAGGGCCTCCCTTCCCCGGCTGCCAGCCAGGGCCTTCCTTCGTTCTGCACCATCCCCTGGTGGTCAGTGCACGTCATAGTGAGTGATCGAACTCCTGGTCTCCCGGTCGAACTCCCGAGGGGACACTTTGCATATTAGCCTTTTATATATATAGATGTGTGTGTGTATATATAGATGTATATATATATATATCTGTATACACACACACACACACATATTTTGTTTGTTTTGTTTTGGACTTGCTATTTCCTTCCATCAGCCTATCTATTCATATATTATGACCACACTGTCCTAATAATTGAAGGTTTTAAATATGTATTAACATCTACTATGACTATTTCTGACCACTACCTTCAACCATTGTTCTTTTTTTTTTTCAGTTTGCCTGGTTATTCCAACTTATGTTTCCATGTGAACTTTAAAATCACATCTAGTTGTCATTAAAACGAAACAAAACTGTTACAGTATTTTTAGTGAGGTGTATTATAATTTAGGTTATGGAATATTCATTTCTTTGTCATGGTGTGTTTCCATTTTAAAACAGTCTCTTTAGGTCTTCAAGAGTATTGTAAACATTTTTTTCTTATGGGCCCTACATGTTTTTATTAATTCCTATCTTGGTAGCTATATTTCATGTAACCTTTTCTTACATTATATCATTTGTGTGTTTATTGTGCGCACATGTGCAGGGGCTGGGCTCGTGTTTCTATTTTTATACCCTAACATCTTTCTAAATTCTCTTATTTGTTATAGTTGCTTTTCAGTTGGTTCCTTGTTTCCAAGTATATGGTCATAGCATCTGCAAATAATTTTTCATCCTTCTTTCCAATTCTTAGAATTATGATTCCTTTCTTTACCAGGTTGTGTTGGCTATTACTTCTAGCACAACATCCAATTTATTTCTTCCACTAAGCACAATGCTAGACAACTTTGGGGTTATGATAGAAGTGTTTTATCTTATTAAAGAATTATTTAACACTATTTTATTGCAAATGCAATTTTTAAAGACTAAGAATGGATATTGAATTTCATCTGGTATCATTTAATAATTTTCCCCTTATATAATCTCAAACATAGGTAGCTTTGTTATTGACTTACAAAAATAGAATTACATTATATAAACTGATCTGTATCTTATAGTTCTCACTATACAATACTTTGAGGAATTCTTTCCCAGTTACCTCATATAGACCTAGCTCATTGTTTTACTGGCTGCATAATGTTCTATGGCTTGGATACAACCCTTTATTCACTCACTAGAGGCCTGATGCACTAAATTCGTGCACTGGGGAGGGGAGGGGTCCCTCAGTCCGGCCTGCACCCTCTCGCAGTCCGGGACCCCTTGCTCCTTATCGCCTGCCTGCTTGCTGCTCCTTACCACTTGGCTTGCCGCTCCTTAGTGCTGCCGCGGAGGTGGGAGAGGCTCCCACCACCACCCCTGCACTTGCCAGCGTGAGCCTGGCTTCTGGCTGAGCAGCGCTCCCCCTGTGGGAGTGCACTGACCATTAGGAGGTAGCTCCTGTGTTGAGTGTCTGCCCCCTGGTGGTCAATGCATGTCATAGTGACTGGTCTGCTAGCGGTTCTGCTGTTCGGTTGATTTGTATATTAGGCTTTTATTATATAGGATTCCCCTATGATAGGTATTTCCTTTTTCCTCCTACTATAAACAGATCTTCAGTCATCATCATTGTGTGTTTTTTTATGTGTTTGGTCCATTTTATTTCTAAGGACTAGATTCCCAGGGATGGGAGTGCTGAGTTGAGGTTGCATATGATTTTATTTTAATAGCCACTCTACTATATTGTTCAAGACCTCACAGCCACAGCTGGGATTCAGTGAGGGTTCACTGGCACAACCCTGTGGAGTACAATTGGGCAGCACTGAATTCAAAGCTCACTAGGCCAAATTGCTGCCCAGCTCAGAGAAATCGATAAAGCAAATCATATGAAATTATTGTGCTCTTGTAAGATTCCTGCCATGCTTCATCCAGTGGACGGAGAATAAACATCAGAATATGCATTGAAGAGAAACTTTACCCCACGAGCAATTGCAAGTCTTTGGAATTCGATGGGTCTTGGTTTCTGTGACCTTGGACAAGTTATTTTGTCTTTCTGTGTGTTTCTTTTCTCATCTAGGAAGATGGAATAACTACAATAGTACCTACAGTACAGAGTTGTGAGTTTAGAGCTCATAGTATCTAAAGCTCATAGCAAGGTGTCGGGCTTTTTTTGAAATCCATGAACAGTAATTTATGTGAAGTTATCAGGCCCAAGCCAAGTATTTGCTGTATGTTTTGAAGGTGTCCAGTCTGATGGGACATGTAGAGTAGAAAGTATAGCTGTTGCTTGACCCTTGGACTTTCAGGCCAGGAGAGGCCTTCAGAGATGTGAACAGGATGACAATTCACAGGCTAAAAGGGCCTCATTGCCTGCCCCTCAGGGCAGCTTCTGCTGACTCACTGTTGACAGAAAGCCAGTGGGGAGGTCTGAGAAGGAGAGAAAAATGGCCAAGGGAAGAAAAAGGGGAGGAGGAGAGGGAGAGATGTGCTAAAGACTTTCCTATTGCTGCAACAAATTACCTCAAACTGAGGGGCTTAAAACAACACAAATTTATTATCTTACAGTTCTGGATGTCAGAAGTCCAAGAGCAGTCTGGTTGGACTAAAGAAAGATGGAGACAGAGCTGGCTCCTTCTGAAGGCTGTTGAGGAAAATCGATTTCCTTGCTTTTTTCACCTTCTAGAAGCTGCCTGCTTCCTGGGCTCAGGACCCCGGTCTCTATCTTCAAAGGGCATCACTCTGGGTTTTGAGAAAAACACAAGGCATAGAATCATTGATTCTGCTTCAGGTATAATCAGACAGTGCCAGGTATGCCTCCCAAATGCAGCTACCTGTGGGCTGGGAGGCTCACAGGCAGGGGATGGAGGGCGTTCAACCTCAAAACAATTCTGTTGACTTTAAGAGTAGAGGAGTCTGGCTGGCATGGCTCAGTGATTGAGCGATGACCTATGAACCAGGAGGTCACAGTTCCATTACTGGTCAGGGCACAAGCCTGGGTTGTGGGCTCCATCTCCAGTAGGGGGTGTGCAGGAGGCAGCTGATCAATGGTTCTCTCTCATCATTGATGTTTCTCTCTCTCTCCCTCTCCCTTCCCCTTTGAAATCGATCCTATAAAATAAAAGCCTAATATGCAAATCAACTGAATGGCAGAATGACCGGTGGAACGTCTCATTGCTATGATGTGCACTGACCAACAGGGGCCAGATGCTCAATGCAGGAGCTGCCCCCAGACCACAGGCTCCAGACCAGCCAAGGCGGGTGCCAATGAGGCCCTCCCCCACCCCCCCAATTGCCCGGTTGCCCCGCAGAGGGAGACGACTGGTGGCGACGGGCAGGGGGTGGGGCCAGTGAGTGGGTGGTGTGAGGGCAGCCAAGGCGGGTGCCAGCAGGGTGCCCCCACTCTCCGATTGCCCCACGGTTGCTCCACAGATTGGCCCTGATCGCCGGCCAGGCCTAGAGACCATACCTCTGCCAGAATTTCATGCACCGGGCCTCTAATAAATATATATATATTTTTAAAAAGTACAGAAAAGGTTGCCCCCAGGCAGGGGTTATATAGTTAGTGCCCGCATCCTTGCTTTCACCTCTAGGGAAGGTGGCTCCTCTGCTTCTCTCTTCCGGGAGCTAGTTTGAGTAGGTCAAGATCAGCTGGGGCACAGTGAGTGAGATTTCTGGGGGAGATGACTAGAGAGTGAGGGGGACAGAGAAGGGAGTACAGGAGAGAGAGAAATCTCTTGGTCCCAGTCCTCCTGCACATGCTGCAAACATAGGCTGATCTTAATTAGAATGCTCTATCTTGAGAAACTAAATACAATTTCCAAAAACCATAGCCTTTTCCAAATGACTTTCTTTTTGTGGGCCCTCCCCAAATGTTACCACGTTTCCACTAGCAGAGTAAAGAAATTTCTTACCTTCCTCCTTCTCGGTGTAATTTTGGCCTTTTCACATTTTCCTCCGTCCTGCTTCCCATGGCCTTTCCCCTGCAAAAGGGTGTGCACCTGGGCATATGGGTAAGAAATGAAGAAAAATGAATCAACTGGCAAGAGGATTGGAGGGCACGTTGTGGAAGGAGGGTGAAGAGCTAAATTTACATAACCTAGAAAAAGAAGGCTCCTGAGGACCATGATGAAGTTACACTCCGCAGAAGCGGTATAAATGAAGGGAGGGAATTCTTCGCCGTCTCAGAAGATGGCAGACAGAAGGACTGGCCCCAAGCCAGGGCCACGAAAGGGAGTCCTGATGGATGATAAGGCAGGAGACCAGAGGCAGCTCCTGATGCGGGGACCACTGCCCTGCCCTTGAGTTCACGTCTGATGGACATGGGGACCCAGGATGTTAGACAGTCAGCTGAGCAGCTCCACATGCGCTTCTCCACCCCATTGCTCCCTCCCGGGCTGGGAAAGACTCCTGGGGTCAGGGTCCATGGGGTCAGGGTGAGAGGGATGTTTCTTATCTCCAATGTGGACAAATTTCTTCTAAAAGTAACTTTAAGGAGCCAAACTAATTGCAAGCACAACACTCCAGGGACTCGTGTTCATTTTTATATGCTGTCTTGCTCTGTTTAAGTTTTGATCAATTGCAGCTATTTTAATGCCGCGAAGTTTTTCTGTCTAGCCAAA
This sequence comes from Myotis lucifugus, assembly GCF_000147115.1. Taxonomy (NCBI): domain Eukaryota; kingdom Metazoa; phylum Chordata; class Mammalia; order Chiroptera; family Vespertilionidae; genus Myotis; species Myotis lucifugus. The sequence goes on from NW_005871178.1 coordinate 910,484, forward strand.
AAAAGGAGGGCAACCCTTTCTATTCTGGATGTAATAGCATGCGCATCAGCATGCGCATCTGCTGGCTGAGCGAAGGGGCTGAGTGCTGCCGACACCTGCAGGGCATTGAGTGACAATGGGAGGCAGGAGGTTCTGCCACTGTATTAGTTATCAATAGCTGCTGTGATTTTTAATAATTTCTGGCATAAAACTCCTAAAACCCTTGGAATTTCCTAATTCCTAAACCATAAAGGTGTTTTTGTTACATTAACGAGTGACTTTTGGACTGTCGCTAAGGATGGGCTCCTGTGCCAGGGGACAGAAGCACGTGATTGGAGGGTTGGCACTTTCAGTCCCATGCTCCAACCTCCAGAGAGGAGAGAGGGGCTGGAGGCTGAATCACTTGCCAGTGGCCAGTGATCTAATCAACCATGACTATATGTTGACACCTCCATAAACACACAAGAGGATGTGGTGTGGAGAGCTTCCAGGTTGGTGAACACGTAGGGATATGCAGGGCAAGTTGGGTACCTGAGGAGGACATGGGAGCCCCAGTCCCTTCCCACGCACCTTGCCCTATGCATCTCTTCCATGCGGCTGCTCCTGAGTTGCCTCCTTTTATATTAACCGGTAACCTAGCAAGTCATATTTCTCTGAATTCTGTGAGCTGCTCTGGCAAACTAATCAAACCAAGTAGGAACCTTTGATTTACAGCCAGTTGTCAGAAGTACAAGTAACAACCTGGACTTACGACTGGCCTCCTGAGTTGGAGGGGGCCTTACTCCAATCTATAGCCAGCTGGTCAGCAGTACAGGTAACAAGCTGGGTAGATAGTGTCAGACCTGAGTTGAATTGAGTGGAATTATGGGACACCCAGTTCATGTCCTGGATAATTACTTGGTGCTGTGAGGGGAAACCCCCTTACAGAATTGCTTGTTGGTGTGGGGACACCCCCTGCCCCAACATTGGAATTGGTACCAGCACACTTTTTAGCTGCATAAGAAATGACCACAAATTTAGTGGCTTAAAGCAACACTTTTTATTATCTCACAGTTTCCAGGGCAGGAATGTGGGTGTGGCTTAGTGTGTGTGTGTGTGGGGGGGGGGGTGTTCTGCCTCTAGGTTTCTCCACAGCTGCCACCAAGGGGTTCGTTAGCCCAGGAGCTCTGAGAAGGTTGTTGGCAAGGCTTGGGTCTGTCTACTTCATCTCAAGCTTCACGGGTGGGGGTGGGGGGCTGCAGAGGGCATTGTCTACCTCTAAGACCATTCGGTGGTATTGGCAGGATTCAGTTCCTCAGAAGCTGTTGGCCAGATGCCACCCTCAGTTCCTTGCTACACTGGGTCTCTGGGATAAGCCAAGACGGATAGAGGACTGAGAGGGTGCCAGTGAGACTGAGCTAAACAGAAGTCAGTCTCGTGTAACCAATGCCAGGAAGTGACTTCTTATCATTTCTTCTGAATTCTAATTGTTAGATCAAGTCACTAGGTCCAGCCCCCACACAAGCGGCCTAGATTACACAGGGAGTAGGCAACAAGAGGTAGGGACCATTGGGAGTCACTTTAGAAGGCATTCTCTGATAGCATTAACCAGAAAGTGGCTTTGGGCCTTCCTCTATTTTATATCAGAATAAAACAAAAGTTTAAACAGTGGTTGAATGAAACCAGGGTGGCCAATTTAACTGCCTGCCAGAGCCTGGTAGGTCACAGTTTTCAGTACAGCGGGTCACGTGTGAGATGCCAGGCACTGATATGAGGACGCCTGACAAGCTATACTTGTTCTGCTGGGCCTATAGTATTCAAAATCAAATCTCTTCGAAAGATATGCATACCATAGAGAAGATAATCTGGCTACCTGGGTTCTCCTGGCCACAGCTAGCTCTAGCCTTCCTCTTCATATCAAACTAACAGGCAGGAGAACTGTTTAAAAGAAGGTTGTGGAGGCGAGGCAATCCTTTCGGATAATAAAAATGTCTGGCATATTATTTCTTCAACAAATACTGATTGGGTCTGTGCTGTGCCTGGAGCTCCATTAGCTCTGAGGACACCTGGATAAATAAAACATGGTTCCTCCAGTTCTCCCAGTCCATGGAGGACACACACACTGCCAGGACTGTGGGATGCGTGCCACTGAGAAGGTACACAGGGTAACAAGACCACAGGGGAGGGGACAGCTGGGTTTGTGGGGAGTTAGTGACATCAGAGGACAGTGGTGGGCCTCTCCCCTTCTGAGGGGCACAATCCACCACTCCCATTTTTGCTCTTGATGTCAGTGTTCTAACAATGAGATGACCTTAATCCTCTCAACACTCTGGGATTGCAGGAAGGGTACACGTTATTACTTGGCCTGGTAGAGAGCAAGCTGAGTGCGGGATCTTAGGATATAAAGTATAAGTTCCCCCAAAGACCACTCCAGCGCCTAACAAGATCCCAGTGTAGGGGCGCAATCCAGTCTCTGACCTCAGTTGTGTTGCTCAGCTGTACTGGGCTCCAGTGAGGCGCTGGTTCAAAGTCACATTTTTCACAGCATTTCTATACTGCTGCTTTGGGATTAGCCACATGCAGTGGCTAGGAATAAAAACAATATTACTACAACACTACTGTACTTGGCCTTTATACGGTGTTTTTAAAAATTTTCTTATTTGACAGCAACATAGAGGTCTGCATTTAGGAAGGGACTGCATTGTATTCTTTCATCAAGCCTTGAATGGACCAAGTTCAAAGTTTTTACAGGGATCACCTAAATATTACTGAAGCAACTGATCTCAGATGAAAGAAAGGGTATGTACATGCAATGTATAAGTAATTTTAGATCTAAGAGTCACATTTTTCTTCCAATGTGCTATTTTAAAATGTAAAAAAGCAGCGTTCTTTCCCTCTTTCTCTGTCCCTAACCAGCTGTTATTTGCAAAGCTGCTGCTTTATCATGAAATACCTGGCTACCCCCCTTCCCTGCAAGAAGATTTGCATATTGAAAATTATGCAGGATCTTTCCTCAAGTCCCTACCTTGTGTCCAATTCATCCAAAGTGCTGCTTTCCTATCAGAGAGAAGGACAGAAGTCCTGTGCATCTATTCATCTGGGAGCTGGATATAATCAGTCATTCTTCCTACCAGCCCTGAAAGGCAGTTCAAACAGCATCTTTTTAGCTTGGAGACCAATTAAATAATTATCAAAAGCATCAGGAAGACAGCAAGGATAAGACTCAGAGGAGCACACAGAACCTGGTTGGAAAACATAATTGCCGTTTTGAATTTCCCCCTCACTGGCCTTTTATTAAACCCTGCGCTTCCATTGACCTCTGCATATCAAACAGGGCCTTGGGCAGCTCCCTTTGAACGCACAGCCTCCCTGAGCACAAAGGAGTTTCCTGGTGTTTCACTGGCTTAGGAGGAGATAGACTCCCCTCCCCGACTCCCTCCCCAGCGAAGCAGCCAGACCATTTGGACTCGAAAAAAAAAAAAATGAGCACTTGGTCCAGGATGGATGAGGCCTGCATTCTGGCCACGGGTGCATCCGGAGCTGGCTCACTTGAACTCTACCCAGCACACCCAACCCACCGGTTGTCGTGGCGATAAGCCAGGATGCTCAGTTAGAAGGGGCCAATTTGGTCCTTGTTTTCCATGGATGGATTTGTTTCTTCTTCTGGATTCCTTTGAATTCTGTATCTTGTCCTGCTCTAAGAAGGAAACCCAGGGAACTCTAAACCAGCACCTACTGGAAATGAACCAAACCCAGCCTCCTATTGTGCACCTGGCTGGGGACCGGCCATTGTCTCGCCGCCCCCTTGTAACCGAGGCAGAAGGAAGGCAGTGCGCAGCTAGTCCTGCTGCAGACAAGCCCCACGCACCCGCCCTGGTGAGAGAAACAAACGGGCAGCACATGGCCCATTCAGAGTGGGGTTGCCACTCATCATCTGTCTCAGAAAAACGGGAAATCTCTGAGGTGGTCCAGCACAAAGGGATGCAAATGACGAAGGGTCAGCAGCAGATGCTGAATAGGGCGGTGGGAACAAATAGCATTCATGGGCTTCGTGTTTTTGTGTCTCCCACAAATGGTGTCCCATTCTTCCCACATGATTTTCAATTTCAACCATTCCTGTTTTCATGTCCAAGGGGAGCGTGAGAGGGGCATCTGCACTGATTTCCGCTCGAGGTCTCTGCCCTCGGACTGAAGTGGGCCTCTTCTGTTTCTCTGCAGAATGGTGACGTGTGTCTGCAGAGCTTTGTGACAGCCGCCCCTTTCCTGCCCCATGTCGCAGGGAGGTGATAGTTTTATGCCGAGGGGGAGTGACTGCATTGATGTATAGTTTGCAGAGCAATTTAAAACTCGAATTGAAGAAAATGTGGGCTTGCCGGAGTTGTCACTGACCTTGAGCTTGAACACAAAGAGCTAGATGTATAATTTCTATGAAAATGAGACCATTCTCTGGGATCAGAAACCAAGGAGAAAACACACCCACACCTCCCCCCTCCCTACATACGAGAAAGAAGCAAAGGCCACCGGCAGAGTGAAACTTGGGCGTTGAAATGAAACTGCAGATATAAGAACATCAAACTTAGTCCATGTAGGGACAGGTTATTCTTTCACATGGAATAATAATAACAATTTAACGAAGACTGTGCTCCAAAGACTCTTCTAAGAACTTCATGGTATTATCTTATTTGATCCTCTTAATTACTGTGAGGTACAAGCTCTAATTATTCCATTTCTCACTGGAGGGAAGGAAGCAGGCACATGGAGCTTGAATCCATTGTTCAAGGACACAGAGATAAGCATGGGGGAGCTGGCAAAGGACCCTAGGATAAGTCCTTCCAAACCTAGCTAGCAACCAGAGGACCCGGGAGAGTGCATATGAACAGAAAACGGAAACTGACAAGAAACAGTACGCACGTAGGTTTATTTTTTATCTCCCTCTTGGTAATGAAAGTCTAGAAATAGCCAATCCAGGGTTATTATAACCACTCCTATCATTGAAGATGGGGTTCCTTCTTACCTTTCTACACCGCCACCCTTACTTTGTGCCTCCCTGCCATCCTTAAGTTCACTTCATGGCATGAAAATGTCTTCAGAGCCTCAGCCTTCATATCCAATTCCAGGAAGCCAAGTGGAAGAAGGGAGAAGGGCAAAAGTGTCCCCAAGCTGCCTGTCCCCTTTTTAAGGAAAGACTCCTGACGGGCCACCCCCCCTCTTCTGCTTCTGCCTCATTGGCTGAAGCTCAGTCATATGAGCACCCCTACCCACGAGAGAGTGATAGGTGTGCCCATAGGAGTCCCGTGTCACCGTGAGTAAAATTTACTTTTCATTTTTAAAGAAGGGGAGAATGGCTATAGGAAGGTAACCATCAGGCTATTCCAGAGGTCCTCGTGGGCCTTACCTTGAGATGAAGATACAACAGTCATATAGGGTTGTTGTCATTCCCACACCAGCTTGTGTGCTCCATCCTCTGATTACCAAGGGCTCTGAGGAACCTGCTGGGATACTTCCTAGCATGCTCCAAACTGAGCTGCAGACACTAGCACCCCCTGTGCCCGGGGGCTGGGCAGGGGTAAGTGCAGAGGACTTCAGAAAATGGTCAGGCCCCTGAGAGGCAATTCACCGAGGGCAAGGATCTCCCTGTCCATGAGCGAGGTGAGCATGGCTCCGAGGAAAGCTCAGGGGCACTGGGATCCTCACTGACCCACCCACTTTACGGGTTTGTCCACCTTGGGGACAAAGAGGTCCTGTGTATAAACTCAGGTGACTGTAATACTGAACTCCATAATGTGTCTGGACATAGAGCTCTGCTGGGGAGCTCCCTCTGAGTGTAGCACAGGGAGGAAGCCATTTGTGCTTATTGTTGCTGCTCGAGCCACAGTGGAATTGTTGAGTTGATGCGAGGATCAAGCGCGTGGCAGCCAGGGACATCTGCAGGGACGTGCATCCACCGCGGAGACACGGAGGGCAGCCTGACAGATCAGAGGGACGGAGGGCAGTGTCAAGTGATGTGTGTCATTTAGTCCTGGATGCTCTTTCAAGTTCCTGGCAGGGGGTTCCCCTCCTGGGGCTAGGTATAATGCAGTGGTCGGGATATTCGTTTGTAACATTCAGATTTAACTGTGAAGATGATACCATTTATTCATAGACATACGGAGATCTGGTGATATTTAGATCACACAGGTTTTGGCTGAGCTTTAATTTTTGCTCAAATACCAAATATTGAGCCAGGCAAATACTACTTAAGTGGAATTAATTTAATCTCCCCTTTCCATCTCATCCTAACTGAAATGGGAAGTTATCCATAGGGGGGGAAAGTAGAGAAAAGTCAGATGGAAGAGAGGGAACATGAAGGGAGAGAGGGAGAAAGAAAGAAAAGGTGAAAGAAAAGAACCAAACTCTTAAAATGGTATTCGTCAGTAGAATTAGTGATAAGGGCATTAGTAATGGAAGTAATGGTGTTTGTTTTTATTTTCAGGAGAGGTGACTGTGTAACTTGTGAGAAAATGGGCTGTTGTCAAGTGTTAGCACACTTTCATGCTCACAGCTCAATTCGTGACACTGGGTTGTTCATTAGGCAGTACAGCTTTCGAAATTTCATTTGGAGACAATTCTGTTAGAGTTGTGATGACACGGAGCGTGTGGCTGAAGACTTCTAAATGAGGAGAATGAAGTCCAGATTCTCGCTCTGTGTTAAGGTTTCAGCTAATCGTCTTCCAAAGAGCAATCGCCATTCCTGCCCTATGTAGCTCACAAGGATGTTGTGCGGGTCCAATTAGAAGTAATGGTTAACGTGCTTTATACACTTGGAAGTTTCAGAAAGATATGTTGTTATTTTTAGCAGAGACTTGAAGACCCCAGCTAAGTGCAATGAAGACTAATTCCTTAGTGTGAGTCGGAACTCGCTGACAATCATTTTTACTTAAGGCTTTTGTAGATGTTGATGAGATCTAAGGATTTTATAGATGTTGTTGATGAGCTCTATCAAAATAAAGGGTCAAAATATGATTTCTAACAATGCCAGCTTCTGAGAGAAAGAGCATGTTGGGATGAAGAAGGTGGCCGTATGGATTACAAGCTTGACAAATGGATCCCCAAATAATCCCCTGGCCATTTTGGAATATATCATATCAGACTGTCTCCTAACCATATTGTATGGGACTTCTCTAAAACATGCATGCATCCACACACATAGATTTCAGATTCTGAGAATGGGAAACTGTTATCTGGACCAAAACTTTAGGTGAAAAACAGCTTAAATTTAAAAAAAAAATTTGTAAAACATCAAGCAGCTTATATGATCTAAAGGACATGGTTTAAGTGAAAATAGAACTTGAAAAATTAAGAATAGTCAGAGCATCAAAGCCACTTTCATCTTCTGGGTGTTTGATAATTCTGGCCATTTTACAAAAACATTCTTGCAAATTCAAGGGGGACAGAAGTTAAAGATGGCCACATCTCTTTTGGACCCCAAATGGGAACACCGAAGGTAAGTGTGAACCAGAAATAAACTCTAACCACAACCACCACCACCTGCCGGAGGATTGAAGAAGATAATGCCATGATGCTCGGCAGGACGGGAGAAATAAAAGGAAAGGAAAAATGTCCAGGAAATGTGGCCGCAGCCCATGCACCCATGCACAGATTTGCAACCTGGGTTTACATGGCCAGGCTGACCCATGGAACGTCAAGTCATAAACTTGTTTTAACATGATTGATAACTGATCGTGCTCCCGACCAGGAGTAAAAGTAAATTCTCTTTAAAAGAAGGCACACTTATTCTAGACTTCAAAAAATCTCCATAGGAAAAAAATGCAAGGGTAATAAACATTACACAGTTAAAAATTACCAAGGAAGCAAGGCACCCATGAGTGAGAATCAGGAAACAGCAAATGAAACAGCCCCATACAGACTTCACATATTGTAATTATAAAACATTGATTATAAAGTAACTATGATTACAATGTACAAATTATAAGATGAACTTAGAAATGTGTACAAAGAATACTGAACTATAAAAGGGGCCTGTTATGCGAGGAAGATAATACAAATAGACCTATAAAGAATGGTCGATAAAATAAACAAAAATGAAATCACAATTGACGGGTGAAAATCAGAAGAACTGAAAAATAGCTGTGAAGAAATTATCCAGAATGCAGTACAGAAAAGAAAAATATGGAAGGAAGTTAAGAAATATGAAGGATAAAGTGAGGAATTTAACTTGTTTAATCAGGAGAGAAGAATAAATGGGCACAGAGGCAATGGTTAGCCCTAATTGTAAGGAATTTCCTCAAATGTTAACACCAACCCACAATTTCAAAAAGCCCCAATTCAAGAATGAGAATAAAAGAGCACTATACTTAAATACATCAAAGACAAAGAGCTGTCCAATCAGCCAGCAGTGGAATTGCTAGATCACGTGGTGGTAGTTCAACTTTTAATCTTTTGAGGAACCGCCATACTGTTTTTCATAATAGCTGTGCCACTTTACATACCAACAACAGTGTATAAGGGGTCCCTTTTCACCACATCCCAACCACTATTTATCTCGTGTCTTTTTGATAATAGCCTTCCTAACAGGTGTGAGTTAATATCTCACTGCAGTTTTGAGTTGCATTTTCCTGATTAGTGATGTTGAGCATCTTTCCATATAGTTAATGACCATTGGTATGTCTTCTTTGACAAAATGGCAACTCAGGTCCTTTGCCTGTTTTGAAATTAGGTTATTTGCTTTTTTTGTTATTGAATTATATGAGTTCTTTATACATTCAGATATTAACCCACTATCAGATTTATGGTTTGTGAATATTTTTGTCCTACTCTGTAAACTGCCCTTTCAACTTACTGGTTGTTTTCTTTGCTATAAAGAAGCTTCTTAGTTTAATGTAGTCCCATTTGTTTATTTTAGTTTTTGTTATCTCTGCTTTAGGTTTCTTACCCAAGGAATCATTGCCAAGACCAATGTCAAAAATCTTTTTCTGTATGTTTTCTTCTAGAACAGTGATGGTGAACCTTTTGAGCTCGGCGTGTCAGCATTTTGAAAAACCCTAACTTAACTCTGGTGCCGTGTCACATATAGAAATTTTTTTATATTTGCAACCATAGTAAAACAAAGACTTATATTTTTGATATTTATTTTATATATTTAAATGCCATTTAACAAAGAAAAATCAACCAAAAAAATGAGTTCGCGTGTCACCTCTGACACGCATGTCATAGGTTCGCCATCACTGTTCTAGAAGCTTTATGGTTTCAGGTTTTACATTTAAGTATTTTATTTATTTTGAGTTAATTTTTGTGACTGGTATGAGGTAGGGGTCAAGTTTTATTGGTTTGCATATCAATATGCCTTTTCCCCAATACCATTTACTAAAGAGACTGTTCTGGAGCTCACTGTGTTCTGGCACACTTGTCAAATATTAGTTGACCATATATATGTGGGTTTATATCTGAGATCTCTAGTCTGTTCCACTGGCCTATGTGCTTGTTTTTAAGCCAGTTCAGTACCATACTGTGTTGCTCACTACAGTTTTGTAATATAGCTTGATAACAGGTGGTATGATATATCCAGCTTTATTCTTCTTTGTCAGGATTGGTTTGGCTCTTTGGAGTTTTCTGTGGTTCCAAAATTTTTTTAGAATAGATTTTTCTATTTCCGTAAAAACAATGCCATTAAATATGGGTATTTTTACAATGTTATTTCTTTCAATCCAAGAATATGGGATATCCTTCCATTTGTGTCTTCTTCAGTCTCTTTCATCAATGTTAACGTTTTCAGTATACAGGTCTTTTACTTCCTTGGTTAAATTTATTTCTAAGTGTTTTATTGATTTTAATGCTATTGTACATGGGATTGCTTTCTTAATTTCTCTTTCAGATAATTTGTTGTTGGCATATAATTTGTTGTTGGCAGCTGTTTTCTACATATTGATTTTTGTATCCTGCAACTTTACTGAATCCATTTATTAGTTTTAATAGTTTTTTAGTAGACTCTTTAGGGTTTTCTATATATAAGGTGTGTCATCTGCAAACAGATAATTTTACTTCTACTTTCTGATATGAATGCTTTCATTTTTTTGCCTAATTGCTCTGGCTAGTCTTGTTTCTAATCTTTAATTTTTCACCATTGAATTTGATGTTAGCTGTGGACTTGTCATATATGCCATTTATTATGCTGAGGTACATTTCCTTCTACACTCAATTTATTGAACTTTTTTTTTTATCATAAAAGGATGTTATATTTTGTTAAGATTTTAATGTACCTATTGAGATAATTATATGGCTTATGTCTTTTATTCTATTAATTTGATGCAAAACATTTATTGGTTTGTGCATGTTGCACCATCCTTGCATCCCAGGAATAAATTGCGCTTGACCATGGTGAATGACCCTTTTAATGTGCTGTTATATTCAATTTTCTACTATTTTGTTGAGAATTTTTGAGTCTCTATTCCTCAGGGATGTTGGTCTGTAATTTTCTTATAGTGTCCTCATCTGACTTTGATAGCAGGGTAATGCTGTACTTGCAAAATGACTTTGGAAATGTTCCATCCTCTTCAACTTTTTGGAAAAGTTTGAGAAGGGTTGGTGATAATTCTTCTTTAAGTGCTTGGTAGAATTCACCAGAGAAGCCGTCTGGTTCTGGACTTTTGTTTTGGGAAGATTTTTGATTACTAATTCAATCTCTTGTTATTGGTCTGTTCAGATTTTCTATTTCTATTGCCCCAGCAATGATGAGTTAGAGCCACAACCTGGGTGGGGCTCAGAGCACCAGACGCTGCCCTGGTCATGGTAGAACAAAGGCCCAGCTAGGGAGTGGAGGGTCTGGGAGTGGGCATGGGCGGGTCACATAGCAGTGACAAGTCCAGTCCCATATACGGTAAGGTGCTGCTGCATCCTGATGGACAGCAGTGCCCTGGGGCCCTGAGAGGAGGTCTTGCCACAGCCAGAGCTCCAGCTCCAGCCTCAGGAAGTCGATGTGGTCAGTGGGACACCAGGCAGCTCCGTCAGCTGGGACCAGCCTTGGTGAGGACCGCATGAGAAAAGAAACCAAAAGAATAAAGGGTATGAGATTAAAAACAAAAATAACCCATAGAATAGGCAAAAAATAAAAAAATAAAATTGAAATAAAATGAAATGGTAGATTTCACAAAATAAAATGGTAGATTTAAAAAACAAGTTTATAAGTAATTGCATTAATGTAAGTGGACCAAATCCTCTAGTTTATAATAGACAAAGATTATAGGCTGGGTAGAAAATGAATAGAACAGCTGTAAGATATAACTATATGTCATTTACATAATACATACCTGAAATATCAGAAACAGGAAAGTTGGAAGTTAAAAAATATGTAAATAGTAACAGAAGTACAGTTGATTTAGCTTCTTCTATATTAAACAAATTTTAAGCCAAAATATATAGCTAGAGATGAGTAAGTTCCTTTATAAAGATAGCTGGTTCAAGTCATCAGGAAGATATTCTACACTGTTTTAAATGTGTGCTTATGTAATAATTTATCTTCAAAATATACAAAGCAAAAGTTGGCAGAATTACAAGAAGAAATAACAAATTAATAGTCATAGTGGGCGAATTTTGAACACTTCTCTCTTATGAACTGATAAGAAAAGCAGATAAAAAATTCTGTGATGACAAAATTCTGTGATGACAAAAGATTTAAACAAGATAGTTAACATTTTTTAAAATCCTCATCTGAGGATATTCTTATTGACTTTAGAGAGAGGTGAAGGGAGAAAGAGAAAGATAGAAACATCTATCAATTGCTTCCCGTATGTGCCCCGACTGGGGATCCAGCCCACAAGCTTTTGGTATACAGACAACACTCCAACCAACTGAGCCACACTGGCCAGGACAAGATGGCTAAAAAATTTGATTTATTAAACTTATATGGAACACTATAATCAATAATGCAAAATATACTTTCTTTTGAAATACATGTGAACTTTTTATAACTACCATATTCTGGACATCAAGGCAAATTTTATGGGTGAAATGATATACGCCATGGTCTATGACACACTGCAGTTGATTTAGAAATCCACAGCACAAAGATAATTTAAAAAGCCTTATTAATTTAGACATTAAGAGCTCTACATCCAAATAATCTATAGGTCAGAGAACAAATCATGAACAAAAATTTAGAAGCATTTTTAACTGAACAATGAAAATGACTATTACCTATTTTCCTATCTGCAGGGGAACAGGCATAGCAGCAGTGTTAGAACTTTATGACTGTAAATGCTTATCTTAGAAAACAATTAAGGCTTCAAGTGAAGGAGTGAAGCATTTATATCAAGTCAGAATAAAAGCCAAAAACTCAGAGAAAGGAAAGAAATAAAGATAGATCAGAAAGTAACTTAACAGCCCGGCTGGTGTGCTCAGTGGTTGAGAGTCGACATATGAACCAGGAGGTCATGGTTCAATTCCCAGTCAGGGCACATGCCCAGGTTGCAGGCTTGATCCCCGTGTGGGGTGAGCAGGAGGCAGCCAATCAATGATTCTCTCTTACCATTGATGTTTCTCTCTCTCTCTCTCTCTCTCTCTCTCTCTCTCTCTGTCTCTCTCTCTCTCTCTCTGTCTCTCTCTCTCTCTCTCTGTCTTTCTCTCTTTTTCTCTCCCTCTTTTTTGAAATCAATTGAAAAAAATATATAAAGAAAGTAACTTAACAGAAAACACACACAAAACATAAATCACAAAGTAAAAAGTTGTTTTTGTAAAGATGAGAAACTCCAGGCAAAATTGATTAAAGGAAAAAAAAGAAGATGCAAATAATAAGTATCAAAAATAAAAAATTCATATTCTGCAGATGTTTCTGACAGTTTAAAATGTAATAAGAGGGTATTGTAAATACTTACAATAAATTGGAAAATCTTATTAAAATCAAATCTTTTAAAATATAATTTATCCTAACTGACTTAACAAGTATAAAACCTGAACAGTTTTCCAACCATTAATGAACTGAATCAGGAGTCATGAATTTTCCTCCAAATAAAACCACTATGAGTTTTACCACAAATCTAAAAAAAAAGTAATTTAAATTTTACAGAAGTTCTTCCAGAGTATAGAAAAAGAAGGAACATGCTCTCTAGTAGCAGGGGTAATTAATGCTGGGTGATGGTCCTCCTCCACCTTGTAATTACACCTAGGATGTGCGTGGCTGCCAAGGGAAAACATGGAGAAGGCACAGCCACTCTCAGCTGACTTAGACTATAAGTGCACGTCTTTTTTTTACTCCTGTTTTTATTGGCCATTATCACTTCAAGAGAGGCTCGGAAATACAGTCTATATGTAGAGGATATAAAAATGGTATGGTATTAACATAACATGTCTACTGCACACAATTCACATTTTATGAGCTAAGATAACTCCCTTCCTAGAACTTCACAAAGACAGTAAGGAAGGAAAACTATAGGCCATATCCCTTGCTAATGCAGATGCAAAAGTCCTAAACAAAATATTACCAAACTTAGCCTAGAAATAGGTAGGAAGGCTAACACATTAGGGGATCAAATTTGGTTTATTCTAGGAATACAAGGTGAATTCAAAAGTTGGTTTAGAATACCAATTAATGGAACTAACCCCATAAAGATATTAATGGAGGAGAAAATCCAATAATCATGTTGATAGAAAAGAAAAAGATTATAATAAACTGCAATATAATTTATGATTTTAAAAATTTCTTAACATACTAGTAATAAAGATGGAACTACCTGATTCAGATAAAGACTATAAAAACACCACTCAACAGATGTCATGCTTAATGGTCAAATGTTGAATGCTTTCTCCTTAAAATCAGAAGCAATGAAGTAATTGTTATTACTACTACTGCTTAACAGTGCACTGACTACGACCTTCAGTTCAATAAATCAGAAAAAAATTTAACCACTTTCCAATAACCACTACTCTGCCCTTTGTCATCATGGATTTTTGAGTCTGTAGATGTGGGTGAGAAGTTGCAGTTCTTTTCCTTTCCCAGGTGAATGTTGATACCACTGGTCTGGGAACAACACTTTTAGAACCACTACACATTAAAAAAAGGCAAACAAAGAGCAACTGATTTTTACAGCAGAACAAAGGACCCCCAGACGCCCCGGGACGGTCTTTCCCTTTCCTTGATCAGCCCACATTAGAAAGCAGTGTAATTCCGTACAGCATTCCTCATCCTCCTCAGTTACACAGAAGAGAAAGTTGGGGCTCAGCGAGCTCAAGTCACTAGTAAACTCTGACCCAGAGCCCAGGTCTGCCTGATTCTGAAGTCCCTGCTTCCCCCCTGGTGTTCAGTGGGAGGTAAGCATCAGAGCCCAACTTACAATTACATGCAATCTGTTCAATAGTTGAGGCAGGCTTGGTGAGTAGAATTCACAAAGGTAGCACAGGAGTGCATTTAAAAAGAGTTCACATCTCAGCGATAATGATATGAACCCTCACTGCCAGGACTCATTAGAAATAATTTCCTGGAACATGTATGACAGCAATGCTATCAAATGGATGGCACTTGGCAAGAAGCTCTGAGGTGACAGACAGTAAATCTATATACTGCATATGCTATAGTGTTGTGTGTAGGAGGAACCTGGTCTGAAATGTTTAAAATTCCTACAAAACGTTTGTCAACTGAGCATAAATGACCTTCAGAATGAAGACTGAACAAATTGCAGGGTGTCAGGACACTATACATAATTTTCAGAGAAAACAGCCCACTGATGTTCTTTCCTCTTGCCCTGTTTCTCCCTCTATCTCCTGCCCCGCCCCCCCCCCAAAAAAAAACCCCACCACACACACCCAAGGTTAAGTTTATCATCTGGGTCATTGGAGTAGTGCAGTTTAATCCCAGCTGGGAATTCAGCTTTTAAGATCTAAGATTGGTAAGTCAGTACATTATACTTCTTGGAAAGTCTGCTTCCTAGGTTGCCTGATACGTTGCTTTGGATTTCTTTCATCTGTGTTCTTGACAGTTTTCTACATCAAAGCAATCGCATCACAATTACGGCTGCCAAGACAAAAATCAATTCCCGTTATTGTGGAAAAGTCTATTTAATTGTGAAGTGGGCAGAAAGCTAAACAGCATGGAGATGCTGGATTATCATGGACAGTGGCCAATATTTGATGATTATGTGTCATGTACAGAATTCAATTCTGTTGGATGAAAGCAATGCTCTGTATGCACCGAGTTCTTTATTTAGAAGGTACTTGTCCAGGTGTAACTTTGGTGGTACACCAGCTAAGACATGGAGACAAAGTTGTAGAAATAGAGCAGACACGCAGGCTCTGATAATGCCTGAAGTATAAGATTTAAAAAAACACACACACAGTGAGTAATACAAGGGCCCTCTAAACAGACTTTTCTCTTCTTTGGAGACTCCTTGGGGTCTGGCTTATTTCAGTAGACACACTGACCACCTGTTTGACCAGCCAATGCAACCAAAGCAGAGAAGTGAAATAAAGATAGTTTTTTTGGGACAAGAATGGTCAAAGAAAGGAAGTTTTTAAAAAGGCATGAAATGAGAGAAATTGAGAGCTTGGGAAGTGGGGGATAGAGTGAGGTATGAGAGTTGCCTAGAGCTGCCAAAACAAAGTACCACGAACTTGATTGCTTAAACAACAGGAACTTACCGTCTCATGGTTCTGGTTGCTCGAAGTCTGCCATCAACGTGTCTGCAGGGTTGGCGCCTTTTGAGGGCTGCGAGGGAAGGATCTGCCCGTGCTTCTCTCCTGGTTCTGGTAGCCTCGGGCATTCCTTGGCTTGTAGGTGCTATTCTTTTTGTGTCTTCACATCATCTTTCCTGTGTTCAAATTTCTGCTTTTATAAGGACACCAAGCTTATTGGATTAGGCCCATACTAATGACCTAATTTGATGTAATTACCTCTGAAAGACCCAATCTCCAAATAAGGTCACATTATGAGATATGGAGGGTTAAGACTCCAATATATATATTTGTGGCGAGGGGGATGGGAGATACAACTCAACCCATAACAGGAAGAGAGAATTGTGAGTAGGAGAAAGGAAATGGGAGAAGGGGAAATAGATAAGAAGAGAGGCTAAAAAAATGAGCAAATAATGAAGACAGGAGAGAGTGAGAAGAATGATTTCCATATCAATTATAAGACTCCAGGTGCTTGCCAACCCCTGGCCAGCTGCTGACACTCAGGGCCACTGGCAACCCATGTCCAGTCTTTGTGTAAATTAGAGGTCAGCATCCCCTTAGTTGACACAACTCTGCAGGCACAGGCCATCTTTGTGCACTGCCCGATCCTCACAACTGGACATTACAACTCCATCAGAACAGCACTGGGAACTTCCTTTCCTCAGAGGCTTAAAGAACAGAATCCTCAGTTTTACAAGCCAATCAATGGAAATGCTACATAGAATGTAAAGGGCTTGGATTATAACATTACTGAGCTCTGTAGATTTTGGTTCTGCTCTGCATGTAGGACATACAGCGATACAACTAAATGAGATAAACAGTACTATTCACTCATCAGTCTAGTTTTCAAAAACAAATATACAAGCCAAATTGATTGC
Source organism: Myotis lucifugus (assembly GCF_000147115.1). Classification (NCBI taxonomy): domain Eukaryota; kingdom Metazoa; phylum Chordata; class Mammalia; order Chiroptera; family Vespertilionidae; genus Myotis; species Myotis lucifugus. Next base: position 926,974 of record NW_005871178.1, read on the forward strand.
TTTTTAATATTAATAGGTCCTCTTGAGGCAAGACCTTAAGAAGCTAGGAAAATTCCTTGGCAAATAGAATGGGGAGAGTGAAGCAAGAAAATTAAACAGGCCAAACAATTGGAACAACGTACAGCCAGCTGGTGAATGGCAAGACCTTATCTCCCCTAACCAAGGACACTTGAGAGAAATGGTTTATACCTCCCCTCCCTGACCACAGAATACAGAGCTTAAATCACTCTGGTCTGGAAATAGAGAACTAAGACCCAATTAATGCCATTTGTGTTAGCTATACCCAAGGACCGATGAAGTCAGGGGAGCAAATAACAAAAAAACACACAAACAAACATAAAAAAACGATTAGAACCCTAGTCAGATTGGCTCAGTGGATAGAGCCTGCGGACTGAAGGGTCCCGGGTTCGATTCGATTCGAGCCTGGGTTGCGGGCTCGAGCCCCAGTGGGGGGTGTGCAGGAGGCAGCCAATCGATGATTCTCTCTCATCATTGATGTTTCTATCTCCCTCTCCCTTCCTCTCTGAAATCAATAAAAGAAATATATTTTTAAAAAAACACCCAAAACAAAAAAAATGATTAGAGCCAGACAGGTCCGAGATAAAAGTAAAACAGTAAAGCAGACCAAAGAAGAGTCCAATCCCCCCTATGTGTTCATTTCGATGCATCAGCATATTAAAAAGGCACTTGGAAATCGGATGAATATTCTACTGAAACCCTTCCCTAAGATTCACACCCACAGGGAAAAAAAAAAGGATAAAAAGTCCTCAGGATAAAGACCTGGTGTGGGCTCGCTCTAGAGCACTCCCATGCCTTTCCCCAGCAGGAGCTTTGTAGTTCTTCCTAAACTCTAAGGGTCCCCATGAGACTTGCAACCAGGGGAGTGGTGGGCAGCAGCAGCTCAACCTGGGCGTACCCCCTGGTCCTGCCTTCAAGGCCCCCTTTTTCTCTGACTTCCCAGTGAGCTAAAAGCAGCCCCTGACGAATCTCATTTCTGTCCCTGTGGCCTTCACCTCCCAGTGAGCTAAGAGCAGCTCTGCGCAGGCTCTCTCCTGTTACTGCTTCTACCCTAAGCCCTTCCTTTGTTTCACTGTCCCCGGCTTTCATAAACAGCCTCTCAAAATCACCTAGAAATCAGCCATGTCTGTTCCATCGGTGTATCCTTCAGTCTCAGCAAAGTGCCTTTGTCATGGTTGTAACTTAATACTGTAGCTATTTATTTGCCAACGGAAGGAATGAAAATAGATTGCTTCAGAATATAAAGCAGTTTGCCACCATCTTTGCAAATTATGTATTTGCACAAGGGCCACCCAGTCCTGGTAAAAATGCAAATATCTCTAGAAGGAATAATATAAAACACCTCTAGCCATGAATAGGTTAGAGGAAATAAATTTTCCAACCAACTGACTCCTCCGTTGGAACTGGGAGGGGACACCTGCAGTGGGTGCTCAAAGTTGCTCAGGACAGAAATAGGAGTTTAGGGCAACCAGGGAGCAAAAGATGATGCCTATGAGGGCGGAAGGGAAGGGTAGGGAAACGTAAGAGGACAAACTTTGCTAAGCTCCCAGTTAAAGTCTACTCACATTTTTGCACCTAGAGAATATTAAAAATGTTTGCAAAGAGCCTCAGGCAGTAACCACGCAAGCGACCAATCACATGCTTTGCCCCCCTGGGGAGTTAGGAGACAGATAAAATGAGGTCCCCTCTCCCAGTGTCCAATCACAGAGAAAGATCCTGGCCTACAAACACACATGCTCACACTGATTTATTTCAGAGTTGTGGAAAGTAGCCTAGTGGGAAATTCTCTCTTAAGCCATATTTAGCTGCTTAAATTCTTGGTTTTGTGAAAGCCAGGATGTCAGCAAACTCAGGAATATGAGCAATGGAGGTAAAAACCACAGCTTGGAGGGAAGCTAAAATGGGACATTCTCATAAATAAGCCTGTAATCCCTCTTTGTGGAGATCCTATTTGTTAACCATTCGAGTACACCTGCATGGAAAACAGACGCAGAATCAATTTGTAAGAACTGGCTTTCGATAAAAAGTCGATGAAGGTACTTTTACTATAGTGACAAAAACACACAATTACAGACCTTAAGTGTTTTTATAAATTTGAAGCTAAATTGGCATGAGAACGAATGTATAAAGAGGACTAGGTAGGACAAATTTCAGGTAGGGTCTGGTCGATTCCATAATACTAATTGACTTGCCAGCTTGCAACTTGAGGGTCTTAGGTTTTATTTTCCGTCTGGAAGCTTTGACTGTTTTTGGCCAAGTGGCTCTATCTCAGTGTCTGGAGAAAGCAAGCAGATAAAGTAATGGAAGAAAAGGAACATCTAGAATTTCCTAAAAGCCCATGTGCAGGTCCATTTGCACAGCATGACAGGCAGGTGCTCACAGACAATTCATCATGCATTTATTAAAATACCTCAGCACAGTGTAAGTAGGGTATCTATTTAGAGAAACAGACGAACTTCTTAATTTCAAATTTAATTAACTTCATATCCCTACTTCAGAAAGCTGCTAGGGATCCCCGTTGACATTAGATTAAAGTTTAAATTCTTGGTATGTTATACCTTTACTCTTTTGCCTTTTCTCCTAGGCCACTCCCCCACCCCCACCCCCCCATCCTGATGGACCCTGCCTGCCTTTCCTTTCTTGGTACAAAGAGTGCCTCCTTTGGAAAGTCTACCCTGAATCTCCAGATTGGGCTAAGGGCTAAGGGCGTCTCCTCTAAATCTGCACCCTCTGCGTAGTTGTAGCTTATCATCGATAGTGATCTGTCCACATGTCTGTCTTCTCCACTATACTGTGTGTTCCCCAAGGGTATGGACACTGTCCATATCATCCCTGAAGCTCTAGGATGTAGCCCAACAAGGCATACACTCAAAATAATTACTTGTTAAACAGAATTGCATTTATTAAAACACTGCATGTAGGTGGCTAAATGCTACCCAAGTGGAATGGAAGCTGAGATGACTCTCACAAGACTGGGAAAATTCACATTTGGACAGGTAGCACAGCAGCAGGAAGCACACCTGTGCTGGAATGAAAGCGAGTTGGCTACAAAGTGGAGGCAGAACTGACAGGTTCCATTGCTTCCTTATTTCTTCTCTCACGTCTTGTCCCTTCATATCTCACTCTACTCCCGGCAACATTTTCCATCTTAATACACTTTTACCGTAGTGACAAAAGCACCCACCACATTAAACCAGCCAGCTGCCCACTAAACTAACTCTTGGCTAGAGTGTGGGTAGGATTTAGAGACTGACTGGCTTGTATGAAGAGCTGGCCTAGGTTAGGGGACACAGATTTAAATAAGAGCTGAGCAGTAGACATAACTATGTCAAGAGCATTCAAACCCAGTTTAAGAAAAAGTAATACAAATAGCTTGCGGAGCAACTAAAACATGGCTGAAGTATTTCACGGACTGGTTTGCAGGTTTGGGACTTCTATTGGTGAAATCTCCAATAGTGTCTCGGGAATCGATGTCTAGGAACCCAGATCACAAATGTAAAGTATTTTAAGGCACAATGTACTGGGAAAAAATGCTGCCCTGGCATAAATATTGTTGGAAGATGTGCCTCCTACATACAAAATCACCCCACACTGAAGGTGGAGACACAACACACACATAGACACACGGCACCTCAGAGGTCAAGGACTATGACTACATTGTAGGTCCAACCAGGGGGGTTCTATTTTTTTTCATTTTTTTTGGTTCTTTATTTGTGTTATTTATGGGGACACTATCCAAAAGCCAAACACAGGCCAGATATTGGGATGGAGAAATGAAAAGACATGATTGTTCTTTTCAAGATTGTTACGGTAGTAGAGCAAGACAGTCATCTATATGAGAAAATGTAATAAAACCTTACAGGGAATTGTGGGGTCTATAGGATAGAGTGGCCATTCCTATGTGGGAAGTCAGGACAAGTCTCCGGAGGGGATAGTCCTTGAGTTGAATCTTTACAGGTGAGAGAATAGGTGTTTCATCGGGAGCGATGAGCCCAGAGAGAGAAGCTCGAACACAGTCACTTAAACTCGAAAATGATTTGGAGCAGCGTGATGGGATTATCAGTAGTCCTGCGAGGCTTGAGAGATACAGAGAAAGAAAGAGACTAAAAAAACAGTCCAAAGAGGGGAGGCTTTAGAGATCCAGCTAAGAATTTTGAAATCTATTTTATAAGGGAAAAAAAAAGAGGACTTGAGGGTGTGGCAGGAGGACTTCTGTGATTATTCATTTGCATTTTCCATTTAGAACTAACTACCCCGCCCTCACCACTCTTCTTTCAAGCAGGTGCCTGGGCTCTTCTCTGGCCTTGCCCTGGGGCATTGGCAGGGCTCAAAAGAGATGCTGTTGGAAAAACAACATTCTTTTCTGTTCAAAGACTCATGTCTTGCAGGAGATTGTGCTCAGCATCCTGAGTGGGAGGGGAGAGAGGAGAGTGCCTGACAGAGAGGGGTGGGGAGAGGAAGAGAGAGATCCCCTCTGGCTGGGAAGGGAGTAGATATTGGCAGGTCACCAAAGAGTCAGAGACACAAACCTGGTGACCTGGATCCAAGCACTCAGAGAGGAGCCTCACAGAAGTCATACCCGGCCGCGCTGCTCCCTCCTAAGCAAATACCTCACTAGCTCAGTTGATACAATAGCTGGAGAGCTGCCTGTACTTCAAGAAACACGTAGGTTTGGAAAATGAGGATATCAGTGGCAGCCATGACTGAATACATCTTAGAAGCCACCTGCCATTTTTCTGAGCACTGTGTAAACTTTCTGGTTCCTTGGACTAGGAACGAGAAGGGACTCCATTAAGCACTGTGATTGAATTTCTAGTCAGCCATAAGAAGAAGGGCTTAGAGTTAGATTTAATTGGATTTTCAAAAATGTGATACTTTTCACCCAGCCGGTGTGGCTCAGTGGTTGAGCATCCACCCATGAACCAGAAGGTCACTGTTCGATTCCTGGTCAGGGCACATGCCCAGGTTGCAGGCACAATTCCCAGTAGATGGCATGCAGGAGGCAGCCAATCAATGATTCTTTCTCATTGATGTTTCTATCTCTCTCTCCCTGAAATCAGTAGAAACATATATTTTTAAAAAGTGATATTTTTTGAACACCAGGTCTATGGAGTAAAATTCACGTACATATTTCAAAGCATTTTATAAAGGAAAATAACATGATCAGGCTTGGGTTATGGAAGTATAATGTTGGAGAGAATTTATTTGACGTCCATGAACTCTATTGCAATTGGGGAATTAGATCTTTCCAGAAAGTAGTAAAAAGGGACGAGGGAACAGAGAGAATGTCCACAAAGGAAACAGACATTGATCTTCTAGAAAGGTCAGCCCTCCCAGAAAGAGGGAGCATATCCTAAAGTCTGTGTCCGAGGAACGAGGAATGAGAGATCAGAGACAGAGGCCAGCAGGGGTCACTCTCAACAGCTCAGGAAATGATAGTGCAGCGCAGGCTGGTCAAGCTTGAAGACATCCGTGCCCAGTAAAATGTGTGTGTTTTTAATGTTGGCCAAAGGGGACAAACTTTCAGTTATAAGAGGAGCCCGTTCTGGGCATTTCATGTACAGCATGGTGACGATAGTTAACAACACTGCATTGTATGATTGAAAGTTTTTAAGAGAGATCTTAAATGTTTTTCACACACACACACACACACACACACACACACACACACACACACTATGTGAGGTGATAGATATGTTACTTAATGGCTATGTATACATATATTAAATCATATTGTACACCCTAGCTAAATACAGTTTTTTAAGTTTACCTCAATAAAGCTAGAAAAACATTAAAAATAAATATTTAAAATAAAGGTTTAATGAAATAAGTTTTTTCTTAGAAATATATATAAAATAATATACATAATAAGTTTTTGTTCTTAAAATATATAAAAATATACTTTTAAAGTCTCACGTGTAATCATAGATCTAAAAAGAGAACGTCAGTATTATTATGTCCAAGTTCATGCCTTCAGGCATAAAGTATTGTTATTCCCATTTTAGCGTTAAAAGCTTGAAATATCAAGGAGATTAAATTTATTCATTAAACATTTTTTTCAATAGACATGGAATAATAACCACCATATTCCAGGCATGTCGCTAAGAACTGCTGTAGAGAAGTCTAGTGATGGGAATCAAATATAGAAGTAAAAATTGATTCTATATATTAAGTGCTGTACACTTGTACGTTCCTTTTGGAGTGTCTGCCCCCAACAATGACCCCATTTTCCTGAGAACTCTGCTCTCTCTCTCCCCTCAGTAATGACCACTGGCAGATGTGCTTTGCAATTTAATCCAACACTCTGACTTTAATTGATTGTATCTGGTATGGTCACTGGACTAAAGAGACTCCAATTAAATTCCCTTTCCAGGGAATTTAAAACTGGTTTTGAGAAATAGTCTCTTAGTCTAAGCTTGTCTCTCAGGTCAAAGGCAGTTTTAGTAAATTATAGATTTCTATGAATTTCATTAAAAATTTCTAAATTATTCACATAAAGTTGTTCAGAATAACTTATCTTTTTAATATCTGCAGCACCTACAGAGGAAGCCGTTTTTACTCCTGATATTGGTTATTTGCGCCTTCTTTCTTTTCTTTCTTTCTTTTTTTTTTCAGATTGGTCTTGCCAGAGGTTTGTCAATTATATTAGCTTTTCAACAAACCAATATTTGGCTTTGTTAATCCTCTCTAGTTTATGCTTGATTCTATTTCATTAAATTCTGCTCTTTATTATTTTTTTCTTCTTTTTTTTGTGTGTGTTTATGGTTCTTTTTTCCTAACATCTTGAGATGGATGCTCTGCTCATAAATTTTTAACCTTTCTCTCTAATACAAGCATTTGAGGCTATAAATTTATAAGTGCTGTTGGAATTGCATCCTATATGGTTTGAAACTATTTTGTTATAGTGAAGTTGAAAATGTTTCTAACTTCCATTATGACCTCTGCTTTGACCCTTGGGCTATTGAGAAGGGTATTTCTTAATTTTCAAATATGTAGGAAACTTTCTAGGTACCGTTTTGTTATTGACTTGTAGCTTTATTGCACTGTGGTCAGAGAACATAGTTTCATTTCTTTGAAATTTATAGAGTTGCCCAGGATATGGCCAATTTTGTGGTTGTTTTATGTTTGCTTATAATAAGTGTGTATTCTGCAAATCTTGATAAAGAGCAAATATGCTAATTAGACCGAATGGTGGAACGACCTTCCGGAACAACTTTCCAGAATGACCAGTGGGTGGGGGGCGGGGCCATGAGGCAGCTGGGGCTGCGAGGACTGAGCCCCTTACACGAATTTCATGCATTAGGCCTCTAGTATTCTATAAGTATACATTAAGCCAATTTAATTATGTTGTTCAAATTTTCTATATGCTTAGAGCTTTGCTTCTTTTTTTCCCCCTCCATGTTAATTTCTGATAGAGATGTGTTATCTCCTAACATGATTGTAGGTTTGCTTATATCTCCTTGGAATTCTTTTGCTTTTTACTTTATATATTCTGAGGCTATATTCATATGTACACATAAATTTACAAATGTTACATACTCCTTGTAAATGAAATTATTATTACAAAATGATTAAAGTAATTATTTTTGCCTTAAAGTTCCCTTTGTCTGATACTAATATATTTACATCCTTTCCTTCTGAATTCTGTTAGCCTGATATGATTATTCTATCCTTTAACTTTCTAACTTTTCTGTATCCTTATCTTTTAGGCATGTCTCATAAATAATGTGTGCTTGGACATTTTTTAATAATCCAGTATGGTAATCTTTATCTTTTAATTACAGAACTTGGTTCTTGTATAATTAATGTAATTATTATTACATTAGATAGAGATAGAGCACTCTATTTTTTAACTCAAGCACTTAGTTCTTGTATAATTAATGTAATTATACATATTTTGGATTTGTTATCTACTATAATTTGTGTTGTCTTATGTGTTTCTTTTTTCTGCAATCCTGTTTTCTTATGCATTAAGCAATTTAAAAATTTTATTTCTTTTGACTCTGTACTTGTTTGAAAGCTATATACTGTGCTTGTATTCATTTAATGATTAACCTACAGATCACAGCATACATATTTAATTAAGTTACTAAATCTATATTTTACCAACACCTTTACCATCTCCCTCAGAATAGAGTTCTTAGACTTTATTAACTACCACCATCCCCCAACTTAAATGTCATTTATAGTAAATATTTGTTTAGGTTTCTCACATATTATTACTCTATTTTCTCTCCCTCCCTTCTTGCATCTCAGACTTCCCGTTTTAGATTTTTTTTAATGTAATGAACATCCTTTAAAATGTCCGCTAGAGAAAAATCTGGTAATGGCACACTTTTCCAGTTCTTTTTCCTTTTCAATTTCTTGTTTCTTTCAATTTCACCCTCACTACTGAAAAATGTTGTGGATGGATATAGAATTGTAGGTTAGACATTATTTCTCAACACCTTAAAGACATAACTCCAGTATATTCAAACTTTCATTTTCATTGCTGAGATGTCAGCTGTCAGTCTGTTACTCATAGAGGGTAATATATAATTTTTATCTGGCTGGTTTCAGATTTTTCTCTTTATCTTTAGTATCTTACATTTGTTGTTTTCTTTTTATGCTCTGTCTTTGTGTAGATTTATTTATTTTTATCCTATTTGGGTTCATTCAACCTCTTGGGGAAAAAATCTGTGGATTGGGCACTGAATCAATTGTAGAATGTATCCTTTTGTTATACCTTTAAATATTGTCACTACCAGATTCTCTTTTTCCTTTCCTCTGTGAAATCTAATTAAGAATATATATGTTAAAACTTCTTATTGTTTTCATGAAGTCTTTTAAGCACTCTTTCACTTTTTCATTTTATATTTATTTTATGCTGTGTTGTGGATAATTTTTTGAGACTTATATTCTAGCTTATATTTCATTCCTCAGCTAAATAATTTGTTGTTAAACCTGCTGAGTTTTTATTTTGTTTTTTAGAGAGTGGAAGAGAGAGAGAAAGACAGAGAGAAACATCGATGTAGGAGAAACACATCTATTGGTTGCCTCCTGCATGCGCCCTGACCAGGGCCTGGGCCAGGGAGGAGCCTGCAACCGAGGTACATGCCCCTGTCCAGAATCGAACCCGGGATCCTTCAGTCCACAGGCCAATGACACTCCATCCACTGAACTAAACCGGTAGGGCAAACCGGCCGAGTTTTTAAATTTCAATTATATTTTTTTTATTTCTAGAATGTCAGTGGGTTAAAAACTATATCTCTGCTTGGTTATATTTTTCATAATTACTTGTCCCCTACATATATATACTAGTATCTTTAATTTTGTCTTTTATAATGTAAACATAGTAGTCAGACTTATTTAAGTTCTCTGTCTGATAATGCTAATGTCTGAAATTTTTGAGGCTCCTTTATTGAGGTTTTTGCTGTTATTTGTGTTTGTAGAGTGTTATTTCCTGGTGTGCTTAAACATGTTTTGTGCTTGTGTGTGTTTTCTTTGGAAAAGATATTTCTGGGAGTTTTCTAAGGATTGTGATAAAGGTGCATTCCGCTGGACAGAATTTGCTTTCCTTTGCCATGAACCCATGAGCACCAGCAGTTTGGGAGACTTTAATTAAAAAAAGAAAAGTAAAAGGTAATGGTTTGTGATCATTTTGGAGTACCTGGATGTTTGGGGCTGCAAATCCACACGAGGTAGTTTACTTGCCTGCTCTAATAGTGACAGCTGTTTGGGGTGTTCCAGCCTCAGGGGACATTACAGACCAGGCTCCCTATTTTGAGAAGATCTGGGCTTTGAGTTCCATCCAAACCTATGCATATGTTACACATATGATCCCATGAATACTTAGACTGGAATCTAAAAAATGTCTAATTCTTTTCATTAAGCTTGGCTACATTCATTAAAACTTTTAAACCTGCATTCATCCATATTTGTATCAGGCAGGGTGATGAAGAAATCCACACTTTTGTTCACAATGATGCTAGAACTCTTAAGTCCCATGTCAAAGGGATTCAAATGATGTCTAATGTTCCTTACATACTTGAAATTCTATTATTTTTAGTGTTAGTATTGACTATAATGCATGTACATTCGGAATAAAGTCCTTACCTGCCACTGACTCATTAAATACCAAAGAATTTTATCATAAGAGTTTCCACCAGAGAGAATTTTATGATTGTATAATCATAAAATGCCGGTCTCAAGCATCTTCTTATACAACAAGCCTCTTAGTGAACTTACGACAGTGTGACTGAGTTATTTGTCTTCCTTTCGATAAAGTAATCTCTGTGTTGGCTATCATAGTCATTAACTCTGCTCACAGTTATTTCATCTCTCTCTTCTTTGAAACATATGGTAAGATTGTCATTCTCCTTGTAGCGATGTGATTTTGGCCAATGAAATGTGAGTGGATGATATCACTTCCTGGTGAAAGCGTTAAGAGCTAATGTGTGCTTCACCACATTCTCTTTTCCCTGTCGCATAGAAACTGACAGTATTCCTTTTCCTGCTGCTGCTTTAGCCTAGGTCCCAGAATAAAAAGTGTGCAGAGTAGCGTTTCTATCTGACTTATAATTGACATGGAATCTGACTGAGAAATAAATCTTCGTTGTCTGAGATTTTAGGGTTGCTTGCTATGCAGCAAAACATAGCCTTTCCTGGTTGATTTAAGAATAAGTGGAGTAGCTTATTTTTCATTGTATTTCCCATATCTTAGCGCAGCCCTGGCACACTAAGTGTTTATGAATTGTTGAGCCAAATTTTAGAATCAAACTCTCTAATCCCTGTAGCGACAGTGCAAAGATGAGGACTGATTTTCTGTGAGATTTGGTCTTTAATTCTCAATATAATCCATCCAGCTTTCTAAATGGAGGGAGGAAGAATTAGATTTGACTTAACTACAAATAGAAGTCATTTTGTGTGGTTCAAAAGCCATTGAGGAAATAAATACAAAAGACATCCCCCCGCCCCCCTGCCATGGGTAACCTGCTATTGCATTTCCTAGAAATACTAGATAGTCTGTTGGCCTGTGAGAAATGGCACAAGGTAGAAGAGGCAAGAATTACTTGTTTGGTTTATTTTTTAGCTCAAAAGAATTGGGACAGAAACACTCTGATCATAAAGTTGTGTACTTGGGAAAGATTTTGGCATTCAGTCTATCCCATTTTTATAAGTAACCTATTTTTTTTAAAAAAAGTGTTTTATCCTCAGAGGCGATGAGGTCATTCTTGTTCTATGAAGTACGATGATGGGCTAACCAAGAGAAAGTCATATTTTCTCGGTCAGATAAATATTTTATAGGTTACTTTTCTCCAATAGGCAAAGTAGCCATATTGTTTATTGTTCAAACTTAGAGAAATTTGAGAATGAAAGAAGCCACCGTTACCAATTATACCAGGACAGTCAGCATAAACTATCTTTGCCCAGGCAAACTATATGAACACATTCCAAACAGCAACACTTACGAACGTGAATTTCACAACATGTCATCAAGGCAGCAAGTCCTTTGTTCTGAGAGAAGCCAGCTGACTGAGGGAGCAAAAAGCCAAGGGAAAGACATTTCACCCCCAAGTAGGTGTTTCAATGGGTAGCATCACTTCCCCGTTAGCTAATTACCAATGAACTTCCTTTAGATGGACCCCAAGGGAGGTCTTTGATACCGTTGTACCAATGTTTGCCTGGCCTGGAAGGTCTATTCCTCCCCAGAAACCCCCACCCGGACCCAGATTAAATGTATTTCGTCCGGAAAGGCTCCTCTAACGTCCCTCGCTGTAGATGTAGCGAGTCTGGCAGCTGTGTTTCCCCAGCGCAGTGTAGACCAGTGATGGCGAACCTATGACACGCGTGTCAGAGGTGACACGCGAACTCATTTTTTTGGTTGATTTTTCTTTGTTAAATGGCATTTAAATGTATAAAATATCAAAAATATAAGACTTGTTTTACTATGGTTGCAAATATCAAAAAATTTCTATATGTGACACAGCACCAGAGTTAAGTTAGGGTTTTTCAAAATGCTGACACGCCGAGCTCAAAAGGTTCACTGGTGTAGACACTTCTCCACATCATGTTTGAATTCTCCATTTGTGTCTGCCTTCCTTCATGGGCTGCGCAAGGGCAAAAACCACATCTTGTTTTCTATTGTCTTTCTAAGAAAAACCTCCCCCCCCCCAACCGCCCAAAGTAACTGCTCAGTAAATTATTGAAAGAATGAACACAGAGAAGTACTTATTTAGAAAAAGATTACATTTACAAGGTGTAATGTTTCCCAGCTTGAACATGAGATAAAAGAAAAAAAAATGTACTGGCCTACCAGCTGTTTCATAAGGGAAGAAATATAGAGTGGGAGCAAGGGAAAAAACAAAACACAGTTTCTTCATTTTAATTACATTTGGCTGTGGTGTCGTTTCTGGATGGAACTCACAAACCTGTAACTGCTAGAAACTGTGTGCTTATTACTTCAGGGAAAACAAGGTAATAGAGTAATCTTTAAGGGGTTTTTAAAACACTTTTGTGGTGCAGCTTCTAGGAACGAAACTCAGTGTACATCATATCCCCCAAGCGGTAATTAGAGAAATTAGAGATGCGGGGAACTCATCTGGCCCACCCTCCCAGCACGGCGCACATTTTTATGTGGCTCCTGTCATTTCCCAGAAGCGGGCGGAGCTCTTAGCAGAGCAGAGCAAACTGCTTGGGAAATAGAAGGCAGATGCTTGGCTCCTAAGGCTAGATGGCCTCTGTGCGGGATTGGGAATCGACACATGTTAAATTAAAAGCAGAATTCTCCAAACCAGGAGTGAAGGCTGACGCCTGAGGTACCGGGAAGGCGTATATATTCATGTGAAGCGGGGAGCCCTCTCTTCTGGGTCGGCTGCACAGTGGCCTCCCAGAGTTGTTCTGCAGGATCTGAGGAGCCGATCTCCGGGAGGCATGTGGGAGGACGGGGCAGTCATTCTCAGTCAGAAGTAATATGTCTGTGAGAAACAGCGTGGGGCACCGAGACCCGTGAGGTCACTTTGGGTTCTAATTCTGGGCTGACATTCTGAGTAGGTTAGAAGCATCAGACATCTGTGTTTCTCCCAGTTTTCATAGCACTAGACTACAGGGAGGGGTCCCACTGACAGGGGAGGTGGCAGCCGGAGATGGAGCAGAAAGAGCATCATCCATCTCTCCCTGCTCCTAGTCCCCTCAGCCCCCACCGCCTCTCACTCTGTTCCTTCAGCAAGTGTATCCTGGGCCTCCCCTAAGCTCGTGGCACTTGCTAAGCAGCGTAGAACTAATGATCAAAATAACAGCCTTGGCTCTCAAGCGCTCGCAGTCCAGTGGGGAAGGCAGCTACATAAACAGATCACCACTTACTGCGATAGGTGTGCTATTCAAAATATGTACAGGAGGTTGTGAGATATGGGAGAGGAGGTTTCTAATTCTGTGTGGTCATAATCACAGAGGAACTGGAATTTGGGGAAGGCTTCACATAGGGCTCCCCATTTTAAAGCCCAGCCTTCTGGGTATGGCATTCTGGGGTCTCCAGTGTGTGTGTCTTCGTCAGATTGGATAAATGAAAGGTATGTATTTCTCACAGTTCTGGAGTCTGGAAAGCCAGGAGCCTGGCACCAGCAAATCTGATGCTTGGCAAGGCCTTCCCGGTTCAGAGACTGCCGTCTCCCCCGCGCCCTCGCATGGCAGAAGGGGCAAAGGGGATCACTGTGGGCTCTTTCAAAAGCGCACCAGTCCGTTCGCGAGGGTTCTGCCCCCATGACCTAATCACCTCCCAGAGGTCCCACCTCCTGATACCATCACGTTGGGCATTAGGTTTTCAACATATGAATCCTGAGGAAACACACGCAACCTACAGCCACGTGTCTCTACAAGCGAAATCTCGCCGCTCATCACGCTTGACACTCTCTCTGCTCCATCTCGTTTGCATGATGCTCAGCTTTGTCCTCTTTGCTCCCCAGCTGAAATGCTCCACTTCTCTCTATGACTCTGAATCTTCTCTGTCAAAGATCAACGCAAGCCGTATCTCCTCGTGACGTCCTCTCTGATTGTTTCAGCCCACAGTGGTCTCCCCATTCTGGACTCTACTCCCCATTCTGGACTCTACTCCCCATTCTGGACTCTACTCCCCATTCTGGAGTTCTACTTTGACGCTTGATTTTATCTGACATTGTGATCTCTCTCATATTGTCATTTAGCTCTTCTATTATTGATTTAATACCATACCTTTCCCCTCCTCAACTAAAATTAAAGGCATTAAACAGAAGACTTCATTATCTAATGTTTCATATGGACTGTAGGGAAGTGTGGGGGACAATACTCAATAAACACTTGTTGAATGAGTGAATGGAAAATAGAGGCATTTTGTCCCTTCAGGATGAAACTGTCTTTCCTTAGCATCAATTCAAATGGGGAGCCTTCCCTTCTTGTGGCTACTAATTGGGTAATGGCACCCCCCCACAACCCCATTGCCATCTATCCATCCATCCACCAAGTACGTGAGAGTTCACTATGAAACACTACTTAGTGCCAGAGGAACGAAAATGAATGCACGCTGAGAACTGACGACCTAAGTAGGAAGGCCAGCGCCTAAAGGGTTAAGTGGAGTCAGGTGTTATGAGTTTTATGTGTATGAGGGTGGGGCACAGAGGCTGGCAGTTTTGTCATAAAGGTAAGTCATGAGTTCACCAGGCAGGGATGAGCTCCTCAGCTGTCCGCCAGGGAATGGGGTGGTTGGGGTGAGGACTTTCAGGGCAAGAAGCGATGTGAGCAAAGAGTAGCCATAGACCCTAAGGCAGCCACACACCACACAATTCTTTAAAAAAATATATTTTATTGATTTTGTACAGAGAGGAAGGGAGAGGGATAGAGAGTTAGAAACATCGATGAGAGAGAAACATCGATCAGCTGCCTCCTGCACACCCCCTACTGGGGATGTGCCCGCAACCAAGGTACATGCCCTTGACTGGAGTCGAACGTGGGACCCTTCAGTCCGCAGGCCGATGCTCTGTCCACTGAGCCAAACCGGTCAGGGCCCCACAATTTTTAAACAGGGTTTCAGGAGCCCTGAACACCAGCTGGTTGTTTTAGTTTGTCACGCTTTGGTCCAAGATGGCCCCTTGGTGCATTCCTGAGCGGATTCCATTGTGACCTTGCATATTTGAACATGTCTTTATTTTACCCTCACAGATGATTTGATTGATACTTTGGCAGGAGATGAGAGTCCTTGGCTGGAAGTAATGTTCCCTCGGAATACTGAAGGAATTTCCCAATTATTTCTAGCTTTTAGTGAGTCTGGAGTTAGATGCCATTTCTGATTATTGACATTTTACGTGTGATTTTTTTTCTTCTCCCCAATTGGTCCCAGAAGTTTTTAGGATCCTGTCTGTTCTCTGTTATCAATGATAGTGTAACTTGATATATTTTGTTGTTGTTAATTGACTTTACACTAAATAAAAATGTTTAAGTTTGAAAGCACTCAACGGACCCTGTAGAAATGGAGATTCATGTTCTTGTTTTATTTCGTTAAAAATTTCTGTCTCTACATATTCTGCCTCCTTTCTTCCTGGACTTTCTATTGGGTAAATGTCTGGTCTTCTGAACCACTTTCCTAACTTTATGTCTTCTCTCCTATTACCCTTCTCTTTGATCATTTGTTCTACTTTCTGAGGTTTCTTTATCTATTCTAATTATTTTACTAAATGTTTTCTTTCTGTTATCTTATTTTCATGTTATATTTGTTATTTCTTGTTTTGAATATTTTAATAGCATCTCTTTATTGTTTCATTGATGCAAAATGTCCTCTTAATTCTTTGAGAATAACAGTTATAAATAATTTCTTGTAGACCCTTTCTTTGATGTCAGCATCAAAGATGCTGACAATCTGAAAACCCAGCAGGAGAAGGAAGGGAGTGAGGATCTCACCATTTACTATGTAGACATTGAGTTAACTGCTCTGACTTCAGCATGGTATTCCACTCTTTTCTGTGCCTGATGTGCTTAACTCTGGAGCCTCTTAGGTTTGTCTTCTTCAGTAAGTCTCTCAACTCCTCTGAGTTTGGGACAGAGAATGTACCTGAGTGTTACCTACTTTTCATATAGACTAACCCCCCTGAGCCTTTTGAGATGTTTGCAGCTCAATGAGTTTCTCCTTCTACAAGCTTTCTCCATTTTGCTGTCAGTGACCACTTATATATTACTCTGAATCTCCCCCAATTTTTTGAAGTATTATCATTTACTATCTTGTCTTATTTCCATTTACTTCATAACTTATGGGCCTTTTTTTAAAGTATATTTTTATTGGTTTCAGAGAGGAAAGGAGAGGGAGAGAGAGATAGAAACATCAATGATAAGCGAGAGCCATTGATTGGCTGCCTCCTGCACACCCCATACTGGGGATTGAGCCTGCAACCTGGGGATGTGCCCTTGACTGAAATCGAACCTGGAACCCTTCAGTCCGCGAGCCAATGCTCTATCCACTGAGCCAAACCAGCTAGGGCTGGGCTTTCTTTTTTATTCTCTTACTACATTTTGGGGATTTTCCTGGATGTTGCTGCGATAGCCCTCCATGTTAATCTACTATATTTAACTGACAGTCCTCTTCCTTACGTAGGTTCTTAGGTTTCTCCCACCGGCTGTCTTGGGAGGTTCCCTACACTCTCATCCATCCCATGCCCGTGCCATGGTACAAGGTTGCCAGATTTAGCAAATAAAAATGCAGGATGCCCAGTCAAATTTGAACGTGAGATAAACAAATACTATATAGGACATAATTAAACTAAAAAATTATTCATTGTTTTTCTGAAATTCAAATGTATCTGGTCACCCTATATTTTGTTTGCCAAACCTACTGGAATAGAAACTTCTCACCCTCACTTTGGCCTGCAGAACCCACCTCTGGATGTCAAAGAAATTAGCCAGCACCCAAGTAGCTCTTCCTTATTCTCCTCCCTCCACCACAGGGGGGTGCTGGAACTTACCTGGGGTTCAGGAATGTCTATCCCCTGCTGCAACAAGATGGGGAACGTTGCTGCCCTTTACATTTTGCTTATGCTAAGCTAAAGAGGGAACTTTTTTCCCTTAAAGCATTAGAGAATTGCCAAATATTTGTACCAGTGAAGTGACATCAGATTTGGAATTTAAAAAAATTATGTTGTAGCACAGAGGGTGACAAGCCTGGGACTAGGGAGACCTTTGGGTGACTGTTGTAGTGAGTGATTCAAGCAAGAAAAGATGGCATCCTGGACCAGGGCAGGACATGTGAGAATGGAGAAGAGCAAATGCAAGGAATACTAAGGAGGTAGGAAGTACTGGCCCGGGAAAGTGACAGCTCTGGGAGAAGGAAAGGACGTGTTGAAGATGTTTGCTGAGCTTCTGGCTTAGACAATGATGGTGAGTGGAGCTTTTCATCAAGAAAAGAAATCCAGGAAAACCGATTTCAGGGAGAAGATTGCCATTAGTTCTCTCCTAAATGGTTCTCATTTACACACTGGGAGGGGAGTGTTCTTCCGGGAATCATGAATGAGTTTGGCCTTGCTTCAAACTCCAGCAAAAAGCAATCATGAGGATGTACCCAGCTTCCTGACGTCGTCAGCAAACAGTTGCTCGCACACTGGCAGTAGCTCATCTCATGGAGGAAGGCCCCCATTTCCCAAGCCCGAGCAAGGGAGGGCCTTCTCATGTGACAGTCCTGTCCTTTCTCCGGGGTGACAGCTGGTGGCAATTGCCAGCTCAGCAGTCCTGGAAGTAGGCTGTCCTCATTTTGCTTCAGCCCGTGATGACAGAGAAGAATGACAGGGGCTGTTCTGTGCTCACGCTGAGCTGAAGTAACCCGTCCTGGTCTGAGACCTGATTGAGTTAGAGAGGCCTGACCTCCTTCAGGGGCCATTTTCTTATCACTTGAAGAGCCTTCTCTTTTACTTTCTCTCTTAACTTTCAGATCACATCATTTGCATCCAGTTCTCTTCTTGCACTGAATCATCCACTTGGAATAATTATGTCGGGGATAGTTTGTGAGCTGCGATCAGCATGTGTCGCTTCCCGAAGTGTTGGAAAATATGAGGACTTCTCTGTTGTTGACTTCATGGGCTCACACCAAATCTCTTTGTTGTATTGAATTGGTTGAAAGTTTAACATTAACTTCAATGCCAGCTTTTTGCTCTGTGAGTAGTCAAGGCAATGAAGGCAATTGCTATCTCTGTTAAGCTAATGAGGCAGGAAAAGGGACAGAGGAGGCACGTGAGGCCAGTCCTTCATCTCTGTTGCCAGGCAACTTCTTCCCCAACTGTAAATGGCAATACTTTGCTTTTCAGTGTTGCTTCCCTGGGTCCTGGGGTCCTGTGTTGGCAAACCGACTGGCTTCTCCTCTCTGTTTGCTCAGAGTGTGGGATGAACTTGATCAGTCACCATAGCAATTTCAGACATGGCTTCGCTATTGTTTTCTATTGCTGTCAATTTAATTTCCTTTTGAACATTTGTACAGAATTGAAAGCACACTTTTGCATGTGAAATGGCACACAGAATATCAAATTTCCATCGTGCCTAGGAAAAGGAAGGTGGATGTTAAAGGAAACATTAAAAAATGTTTTTATTGATTTCAGAGAGGGAGGGAGAAGAAGAGCGATATAGAAACACCAATGATGAGAGGGAATCATGGATTGGCTGCCTCCTGCACACTCCTCCCATTGGGGATTGAGCCCTGACCTCCCAGTTCATAGGTCAATGCTCAACCACCGAGCCACACCGGCCATACAGAAACATTTTTTTTAAATGGGGGCAAAGGGAGGGCAGAACTGAACTCAGATGCCAGCTAATAAAGCTAATCCTATATAATAAAAGGATAATATGCAAATCAACCAAACGGCAGAACAACTGGCCAGTATGACATGCACTGACCACCAGGGGGCAGACGCTCAATGCAGGAGCTGCCCCCTGGTGGTCAGTGTGCTCCCACAGGGGGAGCTCCACTCAGCCACAAGCCGGGTTGACGGCTGCGAGTGCAGTGGCGGTGGCGGGAGCCTCTCCCACCTCTGCGGCAGCGCTAAGGATGTCCGACTGCAGCTTAGGCCCAGGGAGGGGGCATCCTCCAGGGCTTCGGGACTGCTAAAGGGCACAGGCTGGGCTGAGAACACCCCTCGCCCCCCGAGTGCACGAATGTTGTGCACAGGGCCTCTAGTGAGTCCATAAGAAAAGAGGGTTTGCAAGCTTGCAACACTTTAGATTCAAACAAGCATTACTGTGCCCAAGTTGGCCTTTGTAGATAAATTGTCAAACTTAAGTCAAAGGTCTGGGAAATAATAAAAATCAACAGAATAGAAATTTTAAACAGACAGACCAGAAGTCAGGAATTCAGTGGAAGGAGAGGAGGCAACACAGCACCTTAGCTTATAGGAAGGAACACTCGTCAGCCAGTGTGGGATTGTTGTTGGCTTGTCTTTTAACCAGCGCACCTTTCAGGAGATACTCACTGCATATGACGAGTGCAATTTAGTGTTCAAATTCTGTCTCTCCTAATGCACACATGCACACACATGTGCAACATGTGTCCCCTCCCCCTTTCTCTTCCCCTCCCCCTTTCTCTTCCCCTCCCCCTTTCTCTTCCCCTCCCTCCCTCAGTGAAGCTGTTCCATTAGTTTTCAAGAAGCTCTGTTAAACAGTGGTTAAGAATCTGGGCTCTAGAGTAGAGAGGCCGGGAGTCATGTCCCGGATCCGTAAGTTGCTAACGGATTTGGGGGAAATGGTCTCTGAGCCTCAGTGTTCTCCTCTGAAAACCGGGCATGATGCAAACAGCAAGCTCACAAGGCACTCAGGCGGGTGCCGGGCACACTCCAGCAACCACGTTGTTACTACGTTGAGAGACCTGCTTACAAAGATCACGTCCATGTCTTCTCTTCTCCAACTAAAGCACAACACACACCGCCCCACCCCGCCTCCTTTGCTTCCCCCTGGGAAGTGCTTCTTCGCCTCCCTGTGTCCTGTGCTGGCCCGCACCGCGCCTCTTGCTTGGTGTGCAGGGGAGGCAGGGTGACCTGCCAGGCTGCGGGCAGGCTTCCCCTCCAGGACTGTCAGAGATGCTAATGAGATCCCTGTGTCGCCATGACTGTGAGCTTTCCTGGCAACTGGGAGAGAGATGAAACACCTTGCAGACAATTAGCTTTTCGCAGCCATTAGCAATTGGTAGTCATTAGCACCAGGAAACTGCAGACAACACCCAGGAAGCAAATGCCACTTGCCTTGGAACAGGGCTTCTGAGCAGCATCAGCCCCAGGGAGTCAGGCGGTTAGAATGTGAGACCCCCTGCTCCTGCAGCCACTGGGATATGGCCGACCAGGCCTCGCTCCTTCTCACCAAATGTTTGAAAATGTCTGCATCAAGCCCATTATTTGTTTCGGCGAAATGTAAATCTTCCAGAAGGAGAGTCCAGAACCTGGAGTGTATAATAAAGCAATTCCGAACTCCTTCACAGACCAGGAAACCTAAACTGGGTTGGAAAAAGCGGGATGAATAATTGAAATGCGAATTGAATGAAAGCCCGGCGCAGTGCGATGATTTAGACTCAGCTGTTCATGGCAGCACTGCTAAATCCTGGCGCCGCCTCTCTAACAGTAGGAATTGGTTTAATAGTTGTGATACACCCATGAAGTAAACATAACCCAGCCTTTCAAAATAATATCCTGGAATGTATAGGTAGATGACATTAAAAAGGTTGCAAAACGGCTTTCTGCTGCCTTACATGGGATGGAATTTAATATGGTCACAAGATGTGGTAATCCTCCTCCGACCCACAGCTCTCAGTTTCCTGCGAATGGTTGCCTGCGGGGACAGACCTCAGTCTCTGGCATGGCACTGTGGTACTGCCCCTGAAATAAAGACTGGTGTGAGTCTAGGGAAGAGCCTAATGAAAAGATCAGCGGTGGTTATTCTTGGGTGCTGGGAATGGAAATGGAGAGTTTTACATCTTTATTCTTTTGCTGTCCCGTTTTGTATTATTTTTCTAAGAGAACTATGTATATATGTTTCATCCTTTTGAATTAGAGAGAAAGAGAGCAGAGTGAGAAAATAGAAGAGCTAAGTGGATTTAACACAAATGCAAAATATAAAAGTAGATATTTTATGAAAGTATAACATATATACAGAGAAAAAGACACAAATAATAAGTACGCAGTTCGACACCTTCTCACAGATTGAAGAATGAGTCTAAATACATGGTGGTACTGCTTGTAATTCCACAGCCGTGAGTATAGGTGGTGATCAGTTACAGTAGATCAGCTAAGAGGGGTCAGTGATCCAAGCTGGCAAATTAGAAGCCCATGATGGTAATTCAGAAGGCAATGTGGTAAATCTCGATTTATAGATGCAATCGCTGAGACCCAGGGAGTAAGAATAACTAAGTGGAGATGGTGAGATTCATTCCCAAGCAGTCAGGCTCTGGAATCAATGCCTCGCCAAGAAGAAATAGTGGAGCTGGGACAACCAGCAGAAGGTCAGGACATCCCTAAGGGCTTGCTGACTGGACATTGGGAGAGGGGGAAGGATGTGTAAAGAAGGGCAGGGAGGCAACGTTAGACAAAGGGGTTGAAAAAGCAGTTCCTGGAGATTTTCACAAAAGGTAGACCAATGGGGAAATGCATATCTGTAAGTTGGGTACCTTTGTACTCTTACAGTCCATGTGCAACTGAACGGTGCCCTTGAGGCTGATGGACAAAAGAGGTACTGAGCACGAGAGTGTAAATATATAGCTTTAAAAAAAGAGAGAGAATGGGATCTGATTTATATTTTCTTTATATTTGCTGGTTCATAGGGAAGCAAGCATAATCCTCTCCCCCTAGGAAAGTAACCCCCACATCTTCACCTGATTATCAACTTGTTTTCCTCTTGAAATAACTTCTGGGTAAATGATGAAGCGGGTATAGTCTGGGCAAAGGGTGCCTCTGGAGAATATAGAGTAAATGTTGAGGACAATGGGTTATGAAAGCAAAAAGTCATCTTTCAAACTCTGTGAGGAGGACCAAGCTTGAAAATTTTTCATGGACATATGCCCAGGAATTTCATTTTCCTCATTAACTCAGGTAGCAGTGAAGGTGGTAGGCATCTCAGTGATGTGTTCAGAGGGCTGGATATGGTACCTTGTACATACCTGTATTTAGGTTGTAGGACCTTATTTTGTCACTGCAAGCTTTTCAAGGATAGAGGCTGTGTGGTTGTTCATCTCTATACCTCTAACGCATCACACAGTGCTTGGTAGTTAAGGCATGTTAAATAAATATTTACTAAATGTATAAAACACATATCCTAGATTTTCTAGGGCAATACCAATTTAAATATTCATTGATTATGTACGCCAAGTTTAGAAACATTGATCACTAGAGAGTTAGGTCTAAATGTGGCTGATGGGAATTGTTGGGAATTCTTAGGAGATATTTCTTAGGAGTAGCCACAATACTAGGCCTTTTTCCTAGTTCTCCCTCAGTCATTCTTTGGCTGCAGTAATAAGTTCAGATAGTAATGACAAAGTCCCTAGCAGTGAGGGAAGCAATAATTTTATAGAACATAAAATTGGATCCTGATCTTCATGCTTCGGCAACTTCAGAAGTTTGTATCAGTTAAAAAACTTTTTCAATAGGCATTTATTGATGTCTCACTAAGTACCAAGATTATATTCAATGCTAAGAATACAAAAATCAATAAGACAGAATCCACAGACATGAAATAGATAAATTATAACACAAGTTGAATAGCATTTGTGTCACATAAAATGTCTTTGGTTGCAAGTAACAACAAAAAATAGTGGCTAAAACAATAGAAATTTTGAATTGTCTCACAAATCATGAAAGTCTAGAAGAAAATGGTCCCAGATTTGTTCACCAGTACAGTGATATTATAGAACAGCGGTTCTCAAACTGTGGGTCGCTACCCCTTTGGGGGTCGAACGACCCTTTCACAGGGGTCGCCTAAGACCATCAGAAAACACATATATAATTACATAGTTTTTGTGATTAATCACTATGCTTTAATTATGTTCAATTTGTAACAATGAAAATACATCCTGCATATCAGATATTTACATTACGATTCATAACAGTAGCAAAATTACAGTTATGAAGTAGCAATGAAAATAATTTTATGGTTGGGGGTCACCACAACATGAGGAACTCTATTAAAGGGTCTCGGCATTAGGAAGGTTGAGAACCACTTTTATAGAAAATGCCATGTTCTATAATCTATCTCATTACTATTTTATTCTTTGCCTTTGGTTTGTTGCTTCATGGTCACAAAATGGTTGCCGTAGCTCCAATACCATGTTCTCAGACAATTGCAGTCAAGTCAGGCAGAAAAGAACTTGCTGTTTCTCTTTGTAACAGTGTCAACATAAGAACACCCAAACCTGTAGATAACTTTAGAAAAAAATGTTTTTATTGATTTTAGAGATAGAAAGGAAGGAAGAGGGAGAGAGAGAGAGAAACATCAATGAGAGAGAAGCATTGATCAGCTGCCTCCTGCCCACCCCTTACTGGGGATCAAACCTGCAACCCAGGTATGTACCCTGGCCAGGAATTGAACTGGACACCTCTCCGTGCAAAGGACAGGATAACGTTCAACCAACTGCGCACACCAGCCAGGGCCAAACCTGTAGAGAACTTTTATAAAAATTTTGTTTGAGCCAAACAGAGGATATATCTGGAAGCAAAATCTCAACAGACTGAGAAAAATTCTTCCTAGAATGACAGTTTGCAGTTTATTTTATGCACTTTGTATTAAGGAGGGTATATATGAAAGATGAAATAAAGGTGGGAGAAAGCAAGGTGGGGATTGGATTACAGGGTAATTAACAAGATTATGTGCTTCCTTCAAGGATTCTGGAAAGAGGATTCTTCTGGCATGTTCTTGTTAGCCCCTAGATGCATAAGAACAATGAACAGGGCTTGCTTAAGGCAAAGACAAACCTTTTACTAAAGAAGTTATGCCTGGAGCATGACTACCCACTATGACCTGCCACTTAGGAAAGTAACCACCCCTATGAGGTTACTTCCCATTAGCACCCATTAGAAGCGATTTGAGCCCCTATTTTGTCCACAACAGGAAACAAAAATCTCCTGAGGACTCATGCTCCTTTGTTCTCATTGGTCGGAATTGAATCAGGTGCCCCAGTTAATCATGTGGAAAGGGGAGTAGGATTGCCACGCTTGGCATAAGCCAACTATGCTTCCTTCTCGGTCTGGGTGAAGAGCTCATCTTCCTTGAGCATGTTGCCACCCCCTAGATATGGGGGCACTGTGACCTAAAGGAGATATAAACAGGAGAAGGTAACCAACAGTGTTTGCCACTGGAATGAGCATAGCGTAGTGCCAGTCAATGGACCCATTTTCCTTAATTTGATAACATGTCTGCAGCTCCAAATCCCTTCCTAACATAAGCCCAGCAGCCCAAGGCTACTAGAAAAACTCTGGCCTTTCACCCATTCTCCCATGGCCTTGACCTCCCGAGTACAGGGAATCAAATAAGCTGTCAGACTCTGCTCTGGCCCCATCCTGGAGTTCTCATAACCTTAAGTTTTCACAATTCCAACCAACTTGACAAACCACGGTTTGTTGATGTGAGTGGCAGTCAGCAATGCTGGAGGGGAGGGTGAGACTTGGAGTGGATTTCCTTCCTCAAACACAGGGCTCTTGTCAGGACCCTGAGCCCCAGCGGCTTCCCCTGATGAGAAGGTGAAGGCCAGGGTGATCCAGCCCCTGGGGGAGCTAAATGTTGTCTGAAAGGAAGAACAAGTACATTTTTCTCCCTGAAGAGCCCTAGGTTCTACTTTCTGGATGTACCTAAGAGAGAAGTAAAGAGTGGTGGGAGTCTGGGGAAGAACCTTAGGCAAGTAATTAGAGGAGAGCGCTGGGGAGGGTGTGACTTTGGTGAACACACCGACAGTCACTGGTCTTAACCACAATAAATATACTACGGCTACATATAGCGCAGTGGGACATGCTATAGTGCGATATGATATGCAGGAGGATGTAATATAGCAGTGCAATACAAGATAACGTGATCACACACTCTAATAACAATGAAAACTTATTGGGCATTCACTGTGTAATGGGATGCAAAATGCCATCCTGCATGAAGACTTCTAGTCATATTCACAGGGTAAGTTCCATTATTATCCAGAGGTGGGTACCGCATCCACAGCTACTTGGTTAGGTGGTAGACTCAGGATTCCAGGGCCCAGGTTGTCTGCCACCCAAGTACCCACCCGGCTTCATCCTGCCAGTCTGCCTTTTCCCTACCAGGGTGTTAAAGAATGTTGTGGTGACAAGACCAGGCGGTAGCAACAGACAAGAAGACACCAAAAGAGTTTAAGTGAAAAATACCTCAGTTGGGCTCTGGATTGAGAACAGATATTCAACTGGCTAAAAAAAATAAATAAATAAAAATTTTAAAAAATGGAGAAATAAAAAGTTATTTTTTTAAAATATGTTTTTATTGATTTTTCGAGAGAGAGGGAGGGAAAGAGAAAGACAGAGGGAGAGAGAAACATTGATGAGAAACATCAATCGGCTGCCTCCTGAACACTTTTGACTGGGAATCAAGCCCACAACCCGGGCATGTGCCCTCACCAGGAATGGAGCCAGCGACCTCTTGGTGTATAGGTTGGTGCTCAATCACTGAGCCATATCGGCCGGGCCCAAAAGTTATTTTAATCCTACCCAAATGTTCAGAGAACAGAACAGTTAATTTAAAAGTTTCTGGTTCTCTAAAGTGCAGGAGAGTAAAGAACAGGAGAGGAGATGCTGTGTTGATAGGAATTCCATAAACAATGACTTCTTTCTCCAGGGTAGAATTTGTGCAAATTTCTGCATGCATCATCAAGGTTCTGCAATTCCCTTGTGTACTTCACAATTATTTTCTACCTAGATAGTTCATTCATTTACTCATTAACTCAAATGCTCACTTCATTCATTCATTCATTCATTTACCTAGTCATTTGTCATATGTTTATTCAATCTCTTCTATGTACTGGGTGCCAAGGAGGACAATGGAGGCTTAAGAATTTAAAAAACTGCTTTCTGCTGCCTTACATGGGATGGAATTTAATATGGTCACAAGATATGGTAATCTTCCTTCAACCCACTCTCAGCTCTGTTTCCTGTGAATGGTTGCCTACTGGGGACAGACCTCAGTCCTCCGGCATGGCACTGTCGTACTGCCCCTGATTTTGGGGTGTTGCCTGTCCCTGGCTTAGGACTGAGAGTGGGTCTGGAAGATCAGACACTGAAGAACAGAGTACTTGATATGTCCTCTATCTGCCTGACTAGAGCAACTCCTGGTTCAGGGACCCCCCCACTGGAGGTTCTGAGACGCCTGTGGGGTTTTGAACACATCAGAGCTTCCCGGACTGATCCGCCCATCTTGGCCTCCTTAAGACTTCCCTCCCACCTACGAAGGGCATTAGGTTACGGTGGGCAGGTGCCTCGGGCAGTGTTCATTCTCTAGTCTCACTCCAGAGCTACCCTGGTGACTGGGTGGCTGGTGGTCACTCCCTGGTCTGGCCTTTTGGCTGAACTCACAGATCCTAATGAATGTGTCAGCCCTCTGGCTCATTCCTCTGTTCACTGGAAAGCACAGCTCTAGAATGACCCACCGTTCTCTATGGCCTCTCTTGGGGCTTCTGTTACTCAAGGTCCCCAGGCTCCCCCCTCCCCTCCAACCGTCCCATCCCAGGAGGTGTTCCTGTCACTAAAGATGGCCTCGGTGAATAATGGCTCCCGCAATGCTGACAAATGTCCTAAGCAGGTTTCTGTACCTGAGGCAGTTTGTCTCCATGGGGGTTATCCAATTGCAGTGATGCTCCAGAGACACGTAGGTGGGTGTGATAGGAAGGATAGTGGAACGGGACTCAGGGGGCCCCACCCCACCACCAAAGCCTGAACATTGTTCCTGCCCATTTCTATGCCCAACTTCCCTCTCCTGCAGAATACACAGTTGGGACTAAGATACGCCTCAGGTCCTATGGGCTGTACTGTCTGACGGAGCACTTTGCGTAGGACCTGCTTTGGCAGTTTGCACTGAGAGCCAGACGAGAGCCTTAGCACGTCCTGGTGTTCGCTCAAGTGGTGCTTCGTTCAGTCTCCCTGAGTTGCATCTGGCTTCTGCGGGGCAGGGGGCAGCTGGCATTGCCCGCCCAGTCCTGGGGGTGGGGTGGGGGTGAAAGGACACTGCTTCTCCATAGGAGCGGACCTGTCCCTGTGGCGGTGAGCAGCCTGGGGCGAGGAGACACATCCCTGCACGACAGCCTGAGCTCGAGGCCCCAGGAGCCTGCAATCCCAAGTACCTGTGAATGGGGAGAGGGGAACAGTCAGTCCCAGGGTGCAATTTAGGGCTCCTCAGTCCTATTTGATCTTACACACTTGGAAGCCGGCAGCACCTGGACATGCGAATGCCCAGAGGCTGTGCAGTGTAGTGGAAAGAGCTGGCATCAGGAGTGCTGGGTTGAGTGGTGGCTCTGCCCTTGCCAGCTACGTGACTAGGAGCAGGTCTCCTCACCCTGCTGCCTGTGGGTTTTCTTGTCTGTCCAGTGAGGAGCATGAGGTCGTCCCTGGTGACCTCATAGGGCTGGTCTTTGTTGGTTATGTTTCCTGCTCACAGTGTACAAACCCACGGTGATGCCTTAGACATGACCCGGCAGGGCAGGAGAATGATAAAGTTAATATTAATTTTTGTAGCAAATACAGCGTGGGGCAAAAGTAGGTTCACAGGTGTTCGTCTGGAAAATAATACAATAATTACAAGAATAAACTCTGTTTTACATACAACTGTAAGCCTACTTTTCCCCCTCCCTTTAATGTTACTAATTATTGCTATTGGTTGTTGAGCTTTTATTATGTACCAGACACCGGGCTAAGGACTGTAGGAACAGTATTCCGTTGCCCAAGGTCACGTGGCTGATAAGTCTTACAGCAGGACTCAGCCCAGACATCCTTGACTTGAGAGCCAAGATCTTAACCCTGTGAGCACTCCATCCCTTGAGACTGAACAGCCAGTTCTGCACGTCCTGGCTTGCAGAGCACGAGTGAGATACGCTGCCCTGTCTGCTCACATTAATACATAAATACATGAAATCAATTCATCAAATCCTGTAAATCGGCCGAATACGGCAACTTTGGAATATCCTTTTAAGACTTTTATGGAGCAGAGTTCAATAAATGTATAGAAAAAAGTGATTCTGTTTCCACTCATATTTAATTACCTTGCTTACTGCCTATGTAAACCTTTTTCTTTACCTAGGCTTTTACAGAACGGGCATCCACCTCCCCTCTCTTTCCCCCTCATTCATTCCTACAAGAAATATTTTTCCAGCACCTGCTCTGTGCCAAGCACCTGAGAAGTGCTTAGTGGGGGGATACTAATAGGCATACCATTAGAGCATGGCAGTCCTGTGAGGGGCATGGACAGGGTACTAAGGACAAATGGAAAATGGGAAGCTAATGTGTGAGAGCATCAGGGAAGCCGTCCCAGAAAAGGTGACAGCTAAGTAGAGTGAGAGACAAGCTATTAGAAGGGCCAGGGCAAGGCCGAGGAGGGGAGGCGAGAAAGGGGCAGGACATTTCAGGAAGTGGGAGTATTCTACGTGATGGCTCAGAGGCAAGACCCATTCAAGGGCCCAAAGTTCAGAATGGCTGGAGAATAGAGTCCAAAGACGGGGGAGGCAAGAGCTGAAAAGAAGGCTATGTCACGCAGGGCCGTACATATCGTACAGAGGAGTTTGGACTTTATTGGAATCACATTGAGAATTAACTGAAGGGGGTTCATCTGTCTGGTGAAGGTGAGCGTAATTCAATTTGGGTATTACAAAGATGATCCTGCACACAGTAGGGAGAATGCATTCGTGATGGGCAGGCGAGGAGGGCAGCTAATGGAAGATAGAACTAGTTAGAGAGTTTCTGGAGTAATCCAGCCAAGAGATGGTAACAGTGGGAGTGGACAGAAGTAGATGCTCCGAAGAATGCTTAGGGTGGTGCTGTGGTCTAGTGATTGGATAAAGGTGGGTGGGAAAAGCATGGTGCCAGGGATGCTGCATCTGTACCAGTGCCCTCAGTCCCTGCTCTGTTCCATGCTCATCCCAGTTTAGATGGAGTGATTCTGTGCCCCCAAATTTCCGAATCCATTATATCATCTCTTCTTTTGCCCCATATTTTCTTTCATCGTTCAGCATATTAACTAGGGCAATGTGAACTGCTGTGTCCAACCTAGAACATCAGTGGTTTGTCATAATAGTTTACTTCTTGCTCATGTAAGAGTCTTCCCAGGTAACCCTGTGGCTTCTCTCCACATGCAGGTTTAGAAACAGACCTCCTTCTGCTGTATTCCCTA
Organism: Myotis lucifugus; assembly: GCF_000147115.1. NCBI lineage: Eukaryota > Metazoa > Chordata > Mammalia > Chiroptera > Vespertilionidae > Myotis > Myotis lucifugus. The sequence continues at coordinate 956,329 of NW_005871178.1, forward strand.
GGGTCCCAGTGTTCTCAGTATCCAGTTAGTAGAAAGGGCAAGAGAGAGTGGAGAAAGTAAAAAGTAGAGGGGGCTGAGTTTATGGTAATGGAAGGAGATTTGACTTTGAGTGGTGGACATACAATACAATGCACAGGTGATATATCAGAGAATTGTACACTTGCAACCTATATAATTTTATTAACCAATGTCACCCCAATAAGTTTAATAAAAAAAAATTGTGAGCCCATTAGTGAGAACTTGTCACATGGCCAAACCTGCCTGAATAGTAAGATCTGTACATACCTCCATGGGGTGGGCGGAGCATGATGTTTTGCTGTATAGCTAGCCACCTCTGTCACACCCAGCAGGCTGAGGTAGTAACTCATTTTCTCCTTATGTTTAGTTAGCTGCTTCTCCTACTAGTTGACAGTTCCAGATCATGGGAATGATACAAACTTTCCCTCTGGTTTAGACATTGAAGGAGGATGACACCCATCTGAATAACAAAAAACAGATTCACATAATTCATAAGCTGTCCATCCCAGGCACACCCGGGACCATTGTGCTGCCATTGAGCAAAGGGTCCCTGCGAGACAGGAGATCTGGGTTCAAGTTCTGGCTCTATCAATGACTTAAGCAAGTCACTTAGCCTCCTTGGACCCCAATGTTCCCGTGAATAAAATGAATGGGCTGGGCGACAGTGTGTTTTATAGAACATTAGTTTCATGAGATGCTCTGTGAACAACTACTGGCCAATTAAGTTTGGGAAATGCTGTGAACTTTAAGGCTAGTTAAGGCTCATAGGCATATTGAAGCCTCTGAGAAATCCTATACGAAGGAACCTTGTTTGTTTTCTTAACATTTAAGTTGATATTTCCTAATTGTGAGAGGTAAAATCTGCATACCCAAGTATTAATCTATGTGATTAGTGTTTTACTACTCATCAGTGGGTCGATGGTACAGAGGGACTTTGATTGAAGCTAGCAGAATAAGCTATCTCAGTATTTGAGACTCAATACGGTGGGGGAAGGGAAGAGAAGCTGAGGACTGTGGTAAGGAAGTAGGTACCTTTCATGCACTGAGAAGCTATGAGGAAGTTACCTCTGCACCAGGCCAAGATGTCCCTCTTCTGCCATTATGGGAGTCCCATAAACTCGGGGCCACCCACAGACAGCTGAGCATTGGATGGAAGTGAAGTTTATTGTTACCTGTGAGACTCTGCCTAGACCCCACCTCAGTTTCACATAGACCCATCTCCTATAGACAAGCCACTAGAGAAAGTCCTAGATGCTCCTAAGGCCTTCGTCGCTCTGTGGGGTGATGATCAGGAAGGAAAATTTGCCTCCTGATCAAGGTGGGGCAGGAAGGACCACCTGGAAATTCCCTCTGAGCTAGGGCAGAGGTGGCGATCCCATCCTGACCCTGTTTCTTTAATCACAAGAGCCTGCATTGATGTTGTCTCCCACCCCGTGACGCCACAACCCACCTAGGCTCACCAGTATCCGGGGACTGGGCCTACGCCAGCAGGTGGACATCCCCCAAGGGGTCCCAGACTGTGAGAGGGTGCAGGCTGGGCTGAGGGACACCCTGAGTGCACAAATTTTTGTGCACCGGGCCTCTAGTATTTTAATAACAGAATAATATTTGAATATATTTTATACAAATTAAACCCTGGTGCACTGTTGGTGGGAATGCAGACTGGTGCAGCCACTGTGGAAAACAGTATGGAGCTTCCTCAAAAAATTAAAAATGGAACTGCCCTTTTTCCCAGTGATCCCACTTCTGGGACTATATCCTAAGAATCCTGAAACACCACCGGGAGGAGGTGAGTGTAGCTTCCACCTATTCTGCATCCATCTTGAAAATTGCTCTACCCATAATTTTATTGAATAATTTTTCTATACTCCCTTTTCTCCTCTCATCCTGGTAGTCCCATTCTGCATGTGTTGGTGCTCTTAATGTTGTCTCACATTTCTCTGAGGCACTGTTCGTGTTTCTTCATTCTTTTTTTAAAAATATATTTTTTATTGATTTCAGAGAGGGAGGAAGAGGGATAGAGAGATAGAAACATTAATGATGAGAGAGAATCATTAATCAGCTGCCTCCTGCATGCCCCCTACTGGGGACCAAGCCCTCAACCCGGGCATGTGCCTTTGACTGAAATCGAACCTGGGACCCTTCAATCCCCAGGCTGATGCTCTATCACTGAGTCAACCCAGCCAGGTCTCTTCATTCTTGTATCTCTCATTTGGGTTGCGTTAACTGGTGTCCACCTACCCTCAAGGTCATTGCTTGTTTTCTCCTGCCCATTCACATCTACTGTTGAGTCCCTTTAGTGGATTTTTCATTTCAGTTACTGTATTTTCAACTCTGGAATTTCCACTTGGTTCATTTTTATAATTTCTATCTCTTTATTATTATTCTCTGCTGAGGCATTATCATCATACCTTTCTTTCCTTTTTAAAGCATGATTTCCTTTAGTTCTTTCAACATAGTATAATGGCTTCTGTGAAATCTGTGAAGTCTGATGTCTTCATCCTCATGAAGGCAATTTCTGTTGCCTGCTCCCTCTCCTCCCCCACCCCCTTGCACGTGTCACAACGTTTTGCTTTGTTGCATATCTCATATTTTTTGTTGAAAATGGAACATTTTTGATAATATATTGTAGCAACTCTGGCTACTGATTTTTCTTCAGGCTTGTTGCTGTTATTTCTTGTTTATTCATTTAATAATTTGGCTGAAATGTTGTAGTGAAGTCTATTTCTCAAGAAGTTTGAAGCCTCTGATGTCATTCTTGAAAGGGTACAGCATTGGTCATGGGCAGTCACCTGGGATGACTGGTTTTAGCAGGGCTCTCTTTGACTATTTCCTTGATTTGTCTATTACTGTTTGTTGATGTCATACCCAGCTGTTGGACTCCACTAATTGCTGGCCAGTTACTTTATTGTTTTTAATAAACAAAACTTTATTGTTTTGTTATTGTACATACATTATTCCACAGTTGGGTTCAATGAAATTTGGGTAACTTCACCGGGCTAATCTTTGAGGGTTTTTTCCTAACTCCAGAAAGGCTCATCTTGGTGGTTATCTCTTTACCTAGTTCTCTTTGGCAACCCAGCAACCAATGTCCTCTTAACTGTTTACAACCAAAATCTCCATCATTCTTTAGAATGCCTTAGGATTAAATTCCCCCTCGTTCTGTTACAAATAAATTCACTTTTAGGAGGTGCGGGGGTTGGAGAGCTTCAACATCCTACATTTTTTGGGCCTCTTCTCATTCTAGAGCCACCGCTTTTGATCTAGGAGCAGAGGCAATGATCCACCTCTCTTAGAGAACCATTCCTGCCCTACCCAGTTTGGCTCAGTGAATAGAGTGTCGGCCTGCAGACTGAAGGGTCCTGGGTTCGATACTGGTCAAGGGCACCTGCCAGAGTTGTGGGCTCAATCTCCAGTGGGGGGCATGCAGGAGGCAACCGATCAGTGACTCTCTCTCTCATCATTGATGTTTCTATCTCTCTCTCCCTCTCCCTTCCTCTCTGAAATCAATCAATCACTATATATATTTAGAACCATTCCTGCTCTAGTGAGCAGGGCACTGGGCAGGGGCCTCTGATCTTCTTAGCTTGCCTTTCCCATGTGGAATACCCCCTCTATGATCAGAATGTGGTGAGGGTAATTATCTGACTCCTTTACCTGGGATAGAACCAGTGGGGCTCTGAGTGGGGCTGGGTGTAGGAAAGGAGCCCCTGACCCCTTGGCCACCTTTGCCTAGAAATTAGCCTCTGCAACAGGCAGCTAGGGAGGATGAGCAGTGTTGGTGTCTGCTCATGCCAGGAAGATACTAAAGCAGCTGATTGGCAGCTTGGGGGAGAGGATCTCTCTCTGGAGCGAAGCTTCTATCATGCTGATCTGGGGGTAGAGGGGCAAGGGAGGGAGTAGATCATGACTTAAGTGACATAGGCTCTTATTGTTCTTGTCAAGATTTAGTGGATTTTCTTGAATAAATATTTTTTCATTTGTTGCATTCCCTTAGGCCCGTGGTCGGCAAACTGCGGCTTGCGAGCCACATGCAAGTCTTTGGCCCCTTGAGTGTGGCTCTTCCTAAGCCTTTGGAGTACCCTAATTAAGTTAATAACAGTGTACCTACCTATATAGTTTAAGTTTAAAAAATTTGGCTCTCAAAAGAAATTTCAATCGTACTGGTGACATTTGGCTCTGTTGACTAATGAGTTTGCCGACCACTGCCTTAGGCAGTTTACAGAGATTTTATTTTATTTTTTTACTTATTTTTTTTTCAGAGATTTTAAATCCTTGTTGATTTTTACCAGTTAAGGTTATTTTGTTGGGAAGTGAGGTTGCAAAGCTCCTTCTACTGCTATCCTGGAAGTCCTCTCTCGCTATCTTTAAGTGGAACTGATTAGGAAAAAGGAAACAAATTTGTATAAATGCAAAACATTAGGACAAACCTGAATCTCACCAACTTGGCTATTAGTCTATTCGTATATAATAATTATCACTATTTGTAGCTCACTAACTGCAAACTTGCTTCATTTGTGTTGTAATTCATTAATCAAATATGTTGAGTGATGAGGGGCTAGTGTGATTTGAAATTTTAGAAAAACTCCAAGATTTAGATCAGTGGTTCTCAGCCTTCCTAATGCTGCAACCATTTAATACAGTTCCTCATGTTGTGGTGACCCCCAATTTCATTGTTACAAATTGAACATAATTTAAGCATAGTGATTAATCACAAAAACAATATGTAATTATATAAGTGTTTTCCGATGGTCTTAGGCGACCCCTGTGAAAGGGTCATTCGACCCCCAAAGGGGTAGCGACCCACAGGTTGAGAACCGCTGATTTAGTTGATCAAGTTGCAGTGTAGATTCAAAAAATCACTTTAGGGGATTGAGGAATTGGTGGCTATATGGATTTTTTAGAATGCAGATATTTTAGTATCTTAAATGTCACTGGGCTTCTCTACTCATTGTCTGGGTAGGTTTTAATATATCTGCTGTGCACCATGTCTTGTGCTTGAAGGACTGGCACACTAAGAAATAATTTTATCTTATAGAACACGTAGTCTCTGATTTAATTAACAAAGAAGTATTTATAGAGCCCAGAAAGCCACTGTGCTGAAAGGCAAATGTTTTACAAGATACCTGTCTCCAAGGAGATAATAATCAAGCTGGTAATACATTCTCTAAACACATGAAAAAACAACTTCTAACTCAAGACAGTGTTGTGGAATGACAGATGAGCAGTACAGAGGGAATCAGAGGAGGGTCAGAGCCTTTAGGATTAGAGTCATATGGTTTAGTGAAAACAGTGGCTTAAAACAATAGCCGTGTGTATTTTTTCTTTTTCTTTTAAATCTTCCCTTTGGGCAGGGCTCTGCCAGGAAGGCTTGTCTCTGTTCTGTGCAGTGTTAGCTGGGGCGTAGCTGGTGGTTGATGGTGATTGACTAAGAACTGGAGGACTGCCTTTCTCATGTGACCAGTAAGGTGGTGCTGGCTTTGGCTAGAAGCTCTGCTGGGGCTGAAGGCCAGCGAGAGGGCCCTGAGAGGGCAAGGAAAATGAGGACGTAGGCGTATTGTTGGGATGGCCTATATTAGAGTCCAAGAATATTAGAGTTTTGGGGAAGAAATCAAATTGCAAAAAGATGAGGAAATGGGGGAATTAAAGCCTATTCATCTCTAATCCAGAAAGTAAACAGGAAAAGGCAACAGAAAAATCTGTTGGTAGCCAGACAGATGGTTTAATCAAATAAAAGTTTTCTTTCAAGTTAGAAGAGATCAAATTATCATAGGAAAGAGAAGAGAAAGAGAAAAGTCTAGTATGTGACCTGCATTAGACTGGATTGCGAATAGTATTGCCTGTGAGTCATCTACTTGGAAGTGCTAAAGCATTTCTTGGGCTCTCCTGGGGTCTTGCTTTGTTTAGATGCTCCTATGCTCTGAGAAGAGGGAGTCTAAGACTTCGGCGGCATTTCACATTTATACAAACCTGAATCCAGTACTTCTAGAACAGTGGTTCTCAACCTTCCTAATGCCGTGACCCTTTAATACAGTTCCTCATGTTGTGGTGACCCCCAATTTCATTGTTACAAATTTAACATAATTAAAGCATAGTGATAAATCACAAAACAATACGTAATTATATATGTGTTTTCCGATGGTCTTAGGCGACCCCTGTAAAAGGGTTGTTTGAGCCGAAACCGGTTTGGCTCAGTGGATAGAGCGTCGGCCTGCGGACTGAAAGGTCCCGGGTTCGATTCCGGTCAAGGGCATGTACGTTGGTTGCGGGCACACCCCCAGTGGGAGATGTGCAGGAGGCAGTTGGTTGATGTTTCTCTCTCATCGATGTTTCTAACTCTCTATCCCTCTCTCTTCCTCTCTGTAAAAAACCAATAAAATATATTAAAAAAAAAAGGGTTGTTTGACCCCCAAAGGGGTCGCGACCCACAGGTTGAGAACCGCTGATCTAGAAGAACGTTGTTCCTTAGCCCTGTCTCCTTAGGGAGTAGTCCCCTTTGGAGATTAAGAGAAGGCTGAGTACTTTCTGGCCTCAAGCCAAGTAAGACAGGGCTGAGGGGGCAGCCAAAAGTACGACTGAGTAGAAATTTGCAAAGAAATCACAAATTTCCTCCAAAGAGCCGTGTGGCTTTTATTTATAATCGCCTCGTGGGCAGCCAAAGCTACCTGAGCCTGGAAAGCCCATGAAGGACTACGTGGATGATTTGCCACCAGGGAGTCTCATGGCTAGGAGGGAAGGCAGGGATGGCAAGGAGGCGACTTCGGGGAGCTACAACGGAGAGCCACTACTTGTGAGAGCAACTGCTGCTGCGGGGAGTCCCTGCTGGAGAAGGGCCGGGGTAGGGTGTTCATGGAACCAGCTTCAGTTCCTGACAGTCAGCACTGATGGAAGCAGACTCAGCTTGGCTTTTCCTAGCGGTACTGCCACCTTGACCGATAGAGACTGCTGGGAGGCACCGAGAGGAAACTCGCCAGGGAGCCGAATTCAGATGAAAAAATAGGGCACATTCTTTGGAGGCCAGTGGCCCAACCTGCCCTGCTAGCAAGCACTGGCCGTAACACTGATGGGGAGAGTAGGATGACATTTCATAGACTCCAAGTGCGAGGCAGGTCGTGTAGTGGGAAGAGTGTGAGCCTTGGAGCCTATTGGAGATGGGTTTGTATTCGTGCTCTGGTGCTTACCATTGGTGATTTGTCTCAATATCGTTGCCACCAACATTGAGAAAAAGCTTAGTATGCGAGGGAGAGGGCTGAATGAGATAATATATGCAGTAGCACCTGGCATATTGCAGATCATCAAAATGTGATAGCCCCTCGTGTTCTTTCCTGTCTGGACCCCATGTGAAATGGGAAGCCATGAAACTCAAAGGCATCCGGCCAATTATTGAGTCTGTGAATTATATCCTGTGCCTTATGTTCCTATGGGGATAACCTAGGAGAGTGTAGTTTGGGAAAATCGTTAAATCAAATATGAGAAGCCAGCCTTGTACCCATGAGAGCCAGGACACTGTTACATAGAGATGAACTTGCAACTGATCCTAGAAACTTCATGTGCTTTAGAGACCAGCATGGCCATTCTATGTATTTCTATTGATGACCCCGCTGAAAGGATTGTAATCACAAAGGATTTCCTTTCTGGAAAAGGTTTTCTTTTCCTTTTAAAAAATATATCTTTATTGATTTCAGAAAGAAAAGGAGAGGGAGAGAGAGACAGAAACATCAATGATGAGAGAGAGTCATTGATTGGCTGCCTCCTTCATGCCCCGCACTGGGGACTGAGCCCACAACCCGGGCATGTGCCCTGACCAGGAATCGAACTGTGACTTCCTGGTTCACAGGCCAATGCTCAACCACTGAGCCACACCAGCTGGGCTGGAAAAGGTTTCCAACATAAGTTTTCTCCACCGCAGACTCCGCTGGCATAGAAAAGATGCAAGCCAGATTTCTCGTTTAAAAACGCACTGCTTGACTAATTTCCCCTTGCCCCGCTCTACATGCAATCGCTAGATGACTTGGGTGTCACTTGGCAACTCAAACTCTGAGGCTTCCAAAGGTGCTTCTTGATTTGACGTTCCAGGTGGCTGAGAAGAAATGGACAGTAAGCGATTGCTTGTGGCTTTGAAAGGTCACGATCCACTTCCTCCAGCATGTTAGAGAATGCCAATCTGTACCTGAACTTTAAGCCTCATATTTTGCTGATTATAGATGCAAAGCATGTGACAGTGGCAAGTGTCTTATTTTCATGCAAATCCAATGCTCAATTAGGTCAGGGCTCAAGGCTGCTGGGAACCTCTGTGATTGACGGTTCAGAGGTGTATTTGTTTTAGTCCTACTTGACCTTTTCCACATAACTCGAGCATCAGCGGAGAACGAACACTTTGACTGGTGGATAAAGGGGAAGGTAATTCCCCCCTTTACGTATAATCATTCACACACTTGGAGTTCTCTAAATATGTCATTCTTTCACAACTCAAATTTGGCACATAATTTATTTACTAAGGATAAAATAACTGACACATTTCATGAAAATATTGCAGGAATTATGGACATGAGCATTTGAAGCATTGCAATACAATAAAAATCCATAACGTTAAGAGGTAATGATATTTTTGGTGTAGCATCAAATCATTAATCCAATATGGAACAGATTTGGACATTATGAAATAGATTTGCATGTAGAGTTTGGTACAGATAAAATACAATTTAAATGTTTTTCACCTGTACTGCATCATTAATACACTCAGGTTTAATGACATAGATGCACATGCTTTGTGTTTTTTTTTAAACTAACAAATATGTATTAAGAGTCTATTTTGTGCCAAGCCCTGAAGAAGCACTGCGTTTGAAGGTCTCATTATAGCTAGGTGTACAGACCACAAATTATGTACACACATAAAATAATTACAGAATGCTACATGTGTTATAAAGGAAATAGTGTTCAGGAATGGTAGCATTTATGCGGTGATCTACTCTAGACAGAACAGACAGGGAAGGACTGCCTAGGATTTAAGTGAAGTGACATTTAAGCTGAGACCTAAGGAATGGGAAGCCAGGTATCTGGAGAGCAGCAGGAAGGGCCTCTTAGGCAGAGGAAAAGCAGGCACAGAACCCCTGCAAGGGGAAAGAGCGTGGCATGGCGCAGAAACTCAACACGGCGTGACAGGAGAAGCGTGAGCAGGGCGGAGAGCAGGATGATGCCAAGCGTATTTCTGAGTAATCCTGTGAGAGACGGGAGAACAACTGTTGAGGCAGGCCAACAGAGGCAGCAAATGACAAACTGGGCACGGAATCCTGGTTTTCTAATTGTAAATTATCCTAAGGACAGGGAGATGAGGGGAAGGAGGGACAGAGGATGCAGAAGTCACTGTGCTTGGCCCCTTGAAACTTGCAGTAATGCTGCATGTGGGTTTACTATATTCCATATATATGTATATATGATTTCAGAGAGGAAGGGAGAGGGAGAGAGAGAGATAGAAACATCAATGATGAGAGGGAATCATTGATCGGCTGCCTCCTGCACGCCCCCTACTGGGGATCGAGCCCGCAACCAGGGCATGTGCCCTTGGCTGGAATCGAACCCAGGACCCTTCAGTCCACAGGCCAATGCTCTATCCACTGAGCCAAACCAGCTAGGGCTACTATATTCCTTCTTATCAATTGATGTATCCACAAGAGTAGCGACAAAGTTCTAGTACTATAAACACGAGAAAAATGAGGCAAACCGGAGTAGAAATGAGCATTTAAAAAAAGTCACTACAAGGAAGGCAAAGGTAGAACATCACGTTTTAGTCACAATACTGATTTGACTTCCTCAACTTCATTGACTGCTGGAAACTATTTGGGAATCTTTTAGTTACTAACTGTATCATTTAGCTTGTAAAACACAAGCAAATTGGCATATACCTAGGAGTCCTGGCTTCTGTATTCCTGGGTATTTTGTGTTGACTTTGAAGCAAAATTATTTTTAATCTGAGATGTAGCAGATGCTTCTAGAAATGGTTCCCGTGGCAGGAGGGAAGTAGTGTTATCGCTTGACATGCGATATCACAATTACTAAGAATCTCCTCTGGGGCCAAGTGGGATGGGGTACTGGCAGTCACAAACTTGCTCACACTTGAGAGGCATGGTACCGAGAGCAATTATAAGGACTGTGGAGTTGGCAGGCTCAGCTTCATCAACACTAATTCAGGGCATAATATGCTACCCCAAAGGCCTCCCTCATGGCTCTTCAAGAGACCCCCCACCCCCCACTGCTATGGGCTCAAGAAGCAGATTGGGCTGAAAATCAGGCTCAGGACCTGATTGTGAGAGTCAAATGACAGAGAAGGATGAATATGCAGCCCCATCAGATCTCGTATGGAAAGTCAGGGCCTTGACAGGGTAAGAATAGGACCCTGAAACCTGGGGTGGGGGCATCCAGATGGAAGGTTTGAGAACCCCAAGTCTTCAGAATCTCTTGAACCCTCTGGGCCATCAGAAGTGGACCGTTATTCCTCACCTAAAAAATATTAGCCTTCCCTTGAGGCCCATGTCTTGTAAGATGGTAACGTTCCTTCCTCAAGTTTTGCTCCCACCTCCCTGACAATGTCCAGGTCCATAGCCAGGATCAGCTCCCCAGAATGCCCGCCTGGTAAACTACCGCTGTGAGGATGAAAAGAAAACATATACGTGTTTTTATATCGTTGACCTAACAAGCGAGCACACGTGTGTAAGATGAAACAATGCAAATGTATTATTTTACGTTTCTGCGCGTCAGAAGTCGGACAGGGTCTCCCTGGGCTAAAGTCAAGGTGTGGCCGGGCTGCCTTCCTTCCTGGAGGCTGTGAGGTAGAACCCCTTCCCTTGCCTTTTCTGGCTTTGAGGACACCCCCGTTCCTTGACTCGTGGCCCCTCCTGCATCTCCAGAGCCAGCGATGGCAGGTTGGGTCTTTCTCACATCACATCTCTCTGGTCTTGTGCCTTCCTCCTAACACATAGAAGAACCCTTACTCTTACAGTGCCCCCCCCCCCACCCAGATCATAGGATAATCTCCCCGTTTTAAGGTTAGCTGGTCAGCAACCTGAATTCCCTCTGTGACCTGAACGCCCATTTGCTATGTAATGTAGCAAATAGTCAGGGCGTAGGCCCCAGGGATCGGGATGCGGACATTTTTGGGAGGCCAGTATTAGCCTGCCTCCCTCAGTATGTGAGGATGCTCGCACATGCTCAGTAAATGCTCATTATTACTCCCAGCTCCTATCCTGGGCTTCTGCCTGCAGGTAGAAAACCGCCACAACCATGTGAACCAGAGGCACCTTAAACCCAGCGTCCTCCCATCCTTAGTGATAGTCCCCTCTTCCACTTCTTTCTCTGAGGTCCCCAAACTACCACGTTCCTCCCGCCCCTTCCCAGTCCCCGGGGCCTCACTCTCAGCAGGTGGCTTTGTCGCTTACTTCAAACCAAAATCCAAAACCATCTGGATTGAACTACATCAATCTCTGGTGCTTCCACCTACAAATTGACCTACCCGGGCTCCCAATCTGGGATCTTTCCCTGTGGTCTTGGAGGGTTAGCTGTCCTACCTCTTACTCAGGGTCAACTCCTCCGCCCCTACTCTCGGCCTCCCGTCAGCTTGAGGACACTGCTTCCATCCTTGCTTCTCTCTCCTCTGTCTCCGCCTTTTGCTGTTGACGATCCCTCTCCTTGAGTTGCCGTCTGTGGCCTCTGCATGCCACACCAGGCTCCTGCGGCCCTGTCTCCTCCTGGTGCTGTTGCTGCCTTTCTCATCACTTCCTGGTCCCCTTTAGAGTCTCCTCCTCCACCTGCTCCTTCAGCGGGACCTCCCAGATGCTTTCCTTGACTCCCGCTGCTCTCATTTCACTGTCATCCTTTCTCCCCGGATGTAGGGTGCTCCCATCATCTTTCCGAGACTCGGCACCTTCAGGAAACCTCCTTTTGATCTCGCCTCAGTGCCTTTTCTCTGAGTTCCCTCAGTATTCATGCGTGCCTGTAGCTTAGCATTTATATCATATCCTATTGAATTTATGTCTGTGCTGGTCTGCCTTCCCTATCAAAATATAAGCTCCACATGAATACAGATGAGATTTCCGTCATCTTTCTCCAGTACCAACTACAGAGGCTGGCACACAACTAACCCTTGACCTGAGTGTGGGGAGTCTTTTGAATCTGAAGTAGAAAAACAATGCAGAATTTATAAAGCCCTGGACTTGATCTTCCTTGTCCACCAGATCCACCTTCTGCGGAAAGTTATATGTGTTCTATTATGTAGAAGATGCTCTAGAACAGGGGTTCTCAACCTGTGGGGTTCTCAACCTGTGGGTTGCGACCCTTTCACAGGGGTCGCCTAAGACCATTGGAAAACACATATATAATTACATATTGTTTTTGAGATTAATCACGATGCTTTAATTATGTTCAATTTATAACAATGAAATTGGGGGTCACCACAACATGAGGAACTGTATTAAAGGGTCACTGCATTCGGAAGGTTGAGAACCACTGCTCTAGAAAGTGAAGTAACGTTTTCTAACAAATGTTGCTAGTATCATTCTACTCTGCAGAGACATACAACAAAGCAAAACTAACTTTGTGAGCCAGTTAATGTATACGCACAAGCAATTTGATGTAAAGTAACTTTTCAAATGCAGGTTCCAATTTCTGTATCCAAATGCTTCCATTGCTCAACACATTTTTGGAACTCCATTTATGGAAACGTCCTCATATTCGTGTAGTGCTTATGTGGCTCTGAATGTCCACACTGTGGTTTTTTGGGACGGATGGCTGACTAAAAGCTCTGGAAGTACAGAACAAGGTCAGGTTTGCAAAATACTTAACTGTAGCCTCCACTAAAAAAACACGTTCCTCTGAATGACAATGAGATTTGGAAACTTCTTATATTTCCTATTCATGTCAGGAACTAATGGAAGAGTAGACAGCTTCCCCCCCCTACTTCTGGACCCCCCACCCCACCCTACTGTAAAATTATCATGGTCTCCTGGGATGGCTGCTCTGTCTTACATGTAAGGGGCATATGTTTTATTGGTGGATGAAGGGATGCATCCGCAGGCTGAATACAATTTTGCAGAGTTCTTGGCATAACAGATGTTATACAAACAAGAGAAGATACTTGGAATAAATGGCAACACACAAGTGCAGCTTCCTTTGGAGCCTTTCAAATCTAGGATATACTGCGATAGGAAAAAGAGAATTCAGTAGGATCGGTTCTACCTCTTTACTGGGTAGAACCGATTTTCTGTACCAGCCAAATCGAGTCCTCTATCCGCACGGGACTGGATTGTTGGGGAGCACAAGAGACTTGGTTGGAAAGTTGTAAGGAGGACATTCTAAGTAAAGGGAAGTGTGTGGAAGGCCACCTGCTCTGTTCATCGGAATCCCAACTTAGGGGAGACTGCAGGGGCGCCGCCTTCGACACTCCCCTTTTATTCCTTGACCTTCCCAAACAAGCCTGTGCACGTGCAGACCCCTGGGTGTTTACTGGAATCCTTATGCTTAATTCCTGGATGCCCTTGCCTAGAGGACAATGTAAACACATGTGAACTCCCACAATTACTCACCCACTGATGGTATCTAAAGATAAAAATTCCAATAAAGCCTAAGGAGGCAGGCAATCGAGGCTGCCCTGGCCCCTAGAGCTGGGGCCCCCTCAGCCCTCTCTCTCACAGTCACACTGTGTCTGAGTAATCTGTTCATCCGTCGTTCAGGGGCTGCTGGTCAGCCCCGGCCCTGGATGGCTTCAGAGAAGAGTGGGAACATATTTGGGTCACCTGTGGAGTAAGTCATGTTTTTTTAACTTAGCATGGCAGGATGGAAACTGTCCCAGCTTTCTCTGTCAGTACAGGAAGCGCTCAATAAATATTTGGTAAAATAGATCCAGGTCAGGTTATGTCCCCAATGCTGGGATACAAAGATAAATAAGACACATCCGCCCAGTTTGGCAAAAAAATCAGCAAAGCTAATAAAAGGGATAATGAAATATGATAGAAGCAAGGTGCTATGGGAACCTACTAAAGGGTAAGATTAATTATAAGGTGGGGTCCAGGGAGGATTCAGAGAAAGACTCAGTAGGCAGGAAAGTTAGGGGAGAAGGGAGAGGAGGAGGCACCTAGGAAATATCTATGAGGCCTCAATGAGTGAGAGCACTGAGTATGTCCATGGGACTCTCCAAAGCGTGATTTAAATGAAGCAGGAAGATGCTGGAGAGGAGGGGACAATAAATTAGGTCAGGAAAAGCAGGCTGAGGTTGGATTGTGAAAAGCATCATAAGTCACACAAAGAAGTTTGAATTACATTTTCCCCGCCAAAAATTCAGTTTTTGAAGCTCTGCGTTGCCTGGAACACGGGGTTTCTGAAGGCTGTTCCTGGGCCTGCCGGTTTTATAGGACGTTGATAGGTGGAGCACCAAAGCACCTATTCAGCTTTTAGTCGAAGGTGGGGAGGTAATTGGCTGGAGCAGGTTATGTGGAGCCCAGTTGTGAGAAATAACATTCACAGAGACTTTCCTGGACGTGTGCAGTCCCTCCATCTCCTGGAGAGATTAAGTGGAACCGAATTACACTGCATGTCCACACCTGATAGGTCTGCCTACTCCTTGAATGGATTCTTCTATTCTGCGCTTCAGCAAGATGAGGTTGGCCCGTGCCAAGATTGTAACGAGAAAAGGCTTGGTGCGCCATTTACGTGTGCTTTATCCAAACAGCTGATTGGTCTTTACCTTGAAGGCAACCTGGGTGTTGTCATTGACTCACTGATTGTGTGTCTTTTTTCTTTTTTAATCATAAACACTAGGAAGCCTACAGCCAAATTTGTGGCTCACCGCCTAAGGAGTGTCCTTAGGGCACGCTTTCTTGGGTAGTAACTAAACCCAGGATTTTGTTTGACTTCCTACACTTGTATTCCCTTTGCTACAAGGCCTTCATCTACTCATTTGATCTTTGGCAAGCATTTTGTAACCTCTCTCAGAGCCTTTTGGGGCGGGGGGTAGCTGAGATCAACAGGGGTAATGAACGTATACTACTTACCACAGTACCTGGCTCACCGTACATTCCAAATAAGGACTTATTTTTATTATTGTGGTTTTTATTGATTCCATCTACTCCAATGCACAGTCCCCCATGTGGACAGAAATAGAAAGGAAGCATATTTGACTAACAGAAATGCTTCTCAAATTCTATTTTCATGGTCTCAAGCCTCATTAAGCACATAAGTAAATGGACAAGTTTGAGTTGCACAATTACCAATGCAAGTCCCTGAGCCTTCTGCTGTGAAAGAGACAAGTCTGTAAAAGAAATGGTAAATGGGGCTTCTCATCTAATGAGGGAGCTTTGCTATCACAGCAGGCCTCAGGATCCTCATCTGTAGAATGGGAACCATAATATCACCTATTTTATGGAGTCATTGTAAGGGCTCTGACCTTATACAGTAAAGTGCCAAGAATAGTGCCTGGCAAATGGAAAGTACTGTCAATGTTACTCTTGCTCTCAATTACCTCTAGACCAGTGATGGCGAACCTTTTGAGCTCGGCGTGTCAGCATTTTGAAAAACCCTAACTTAACTCTGGTGCCGTGTCACATATAGAAATTTTTTGATATTTGCAACCATAGTAAAACAAAGATTTATATTTTTGATAGTTATTTTATATATTTAAATGCCATTTAACAAAGAAAAATCAACCAAAAAAAATGAGTTCGCGTGTCACCTCTGACACGTGTGCCATAGGTTCGCCATCACTGCTCTAGACCGTCCAGTCACCAGGGGCTGTAAAAACCCAGCCCTGGGGGAAATCGCCTCTAGCTGAAATCATCCAGGAGGGCTTCACAAAGGAGGTGGGATCTGAGCTAGACCCTGAAGGATGGAGATAATTCAACTTTGCAAAGAGAAGCAGGGACAGTGGCCTTTCAGGAACCCAATAGGAAAGGCAGAGAGGAGGGGAATATCCTGCCAGGAGAGACCTCAAAGCACAGAGGCCTGGTGATGGGGCGAGTTGGTGGCAAGGCTGGTGGGGGCTCCTGCCTGTGTCACTGCGCACGGGGTCGGGGTCGGCATGAATGCCCGGCCTCATGGTGGGCCCTCCCCAGCCACCCCCGGGAAGAAACTCCAGTGCTGGTCCTGGAGAGACAGCTGAGCACCCTCCGAATCCTTCCCCACCTGGTAGCCAATAGAATTACCTCTGGGTGGTAATTACAGAGCTACCTGAACCCCTGCCACCCCCCTAAATTCCCACACCGACTCCCAACCCACGGTTCTATTTCGGGCAAATGCTCAGGAAGAAAAGTGCAGGAAATGTGAACAGAGAGGGTGGCAGCAGAATCCCCATCTGTGCAGACACTGCAAGGCCTCTGTCAGGGAACATGGGAGAGGAGCTGGTGATTCCCGCAGCGCTGGGCGGGCTCCAGGGTGAGGCTGCAGCCGTTTCAGCCCAGGGCCGCCAGGCTCCGTGTCCACATTGCTCTGTTTGTTTAGAGAGAAAAATCTATTATTAAAAACACCCCATAGTCTGGTGTTTCTGGACCCTTTAAATTTGGAGGGGGGAATACCTGCCCCCCCCCCCCCGCCCCTCAGCAGCTGAAAGATGTTAATTTAGATAATTACTAGTAAGCACAATCCTGGTGCCAAGAAGAAAAACCCCAATTTTAAACTGCAGCAGTGACATGGGAATCAGTGGAGTAGAAGGAAGGTTTGGCTGGTGTGCCCAGGCCAATAGGCTCATGCCTGCTGGCGACTAAAGCCTTAGGAGCAGGAGGCTGAAGCCACCATGCAAAGAGGGACATTCTGTTGCAGTGATCGCTGAAATTTAAGTGGAGAAGTCAAACCACCCAAATTAGCTCCTGCAGCGTGTTTCTTAAAGCAAATGCTAAACTCTACACAGCAAGAGTTTTTTGACTTTTTACAAATTCTCCTTTCTGCCTTGTGACACTGCTGTGAGGCGGGGTGGGGGAGGGCACCCAGGAAGCAGGCACACCCACACTCACCATGTCTGCCCCTGTCCAAACGCCACGAGAAAGTGTTCCACAAAGGGAACTGGGCTCAATTAAAACCTTTATTCAAGTTTGAGATACAGATCCGTACACAAACCATAAATCTACAGCTGGGTGAGTTTCCGTAGCGTGAGCATGTTCACGTGGCCAGCGCCCAGAGCATTCCTGGGGTCCCCGAGGCCCCACCAGGTACCCTGTGCCTTCAGGGGTAACTCCTCTCCTGGTTGCTCCCACCACAGGTGACTCCCGCCTCCGTCATGGCTTTCACGCAACATTAGGTCTGTGAAATCCATTCATAGCATTTATTCCTTCCTTCCCATAGTTGCATAGGATTGATTGATTTAAAATGCCATGATTTACGTACGTGCTCTCCAGTTAACAGGCATTTGGGTTATTTCCAGGGACTAATGGTTATTTGGGGACTAATAAAAGTCATGGTGCTGCAAACATTCTTGTACATGCCTTACATATGCTGGGATTGTTCTCAGGGGGTAGGACTGCTGGACACATTTCCGTGTGCTTGCTATCCCCTGGAAACGATGAAAGTAGGCAAGGTACTGGAACAAAACCACAGAAAAACCCAGTCCTTGCTTGCAAGGACCTCTCAATCCAGAGGGACAGAGCTGAGCCGGCAGATGCTCTTAGATTTTGTAGAGGTCATGGGTGAGGCACCTGGCACTGGATTGGGGGTGGGGGTGGGGAGGTGAGTGAGGGAAGCAGGGTCAGGAAAGACTTAGTGGAGATGACATTCAAATTGATTTCTGAACGTTGAAGCAGCGTTGATGGGGACAAAGTGGAGAAGGCAAGGGAACAGCCTGTGGAAAAGCAGAGGCGGGTCAGGAGGCGGGTCAGGTCCAGGGACCATGTGTGAGCAGCAGAGGAAGGCAGGACATGTGTGTGATGGTGGGGGCTGACCGCTAAGTTGGGGCACCTCATGAAAGACTCATTTCCATCTAAGAAATATATACCCTATGCTGAATGTGACGGAAGCTAGAGAAGACCCCAGGGCCATGGAGTGACAAGGTTGCTTCCTTGAGGTGACTGTGGTGATGGGATGGTGAGTGACTCGAGAGTGTGCTTTCTCTGGGAAGGGGAAGGGGAACATGGCATCTCAGCAGATGGAAATGAGGCGATTCTTTGAAGAAAGTCTGGCTTTGTCTCAATATCCAGGCCAAGAATCAGGATGACTTGTAAGGGAATACAGAGTGAGTGTGTGTGTGTGTAGGGGAATAAGGAGGGTTGCGGGGGGAGGGAGGCCGGAAGGTGTGTGTGTGTCTGGGTGCCAAGTTTCAATGTGCAGAAACCACACAGAGTAATTCATGCAGAAAGCGTTGGGGGCCAGCAGGCCGCCTGCTGACATCCAGACTGGTGCAGGCGAGGAGCTCGCTGCTGGAAAGCGGAAAGGCAGAGCATATGTGTAAGGAGTTCAAGCCAGAAAGCGAATGCACTGCCACGTGGGGCTGGAGCAGTGGTGCCAAGATCTCATCACCTCCATCCCCTTCGGAGATGGAGATGGGATGCCGGGTGGGGAGGAGCACGTTCAAATCCCGCCCAGCTCCCTGCTAGACTCAGGCGAGGATTCTAGAAAAGCTCCTGGTTTCATCATTGAAATCGCAAATTCAGTAGTATCTTATATAAAAGTACCTGATGCGGTGACCTGGTGAGAGCCCAGAAATTTGGCATTAGGACGCCGTATGGATAGTTGATACAGCAGAGAGGCATATAAGATAAAATGTAAAGGGAAGATCCTAAGTACTTTATCAATTTAATTTATATTAAAAACACATTTCCTTCTAGTTCTTCTAAATATAAAATTGGTAATATATGGAAAGTCTGAGACATTAATAGAAATAAAAAAACATTTGCCCCCTATTCCACTGGCCAAGAACACCGCCCTTAGCGGAGATGCCCTCCTTCCTTCTATTAAGGTAGATATTTCTACATAGTTGTGGTCACAGTGCCAATTATGGCAAAAAAAAAAATAAATAAATAAAGGTCGCCTTATCTCATATGATAGAGTTTGATGATAACTTTTTATTTAAATAATTAAAATTCTATTGCAAAATTTATAGACAATACTATATAAAAAAAGAAAACCACCCGTAAGTTTCCACCACCCAGAGATAATCATTATCAGGGTTTTTTGGTAACATACATTTTTTCCATCATTATGATTTCTTATTACATCACCTTCTTGGCATTTAAGTGTTCTTATCTATAATTTTTAAAAATTATTATTTTATTTCACCTTCTATCTTATAATTTTAAAACCATTACCAATGTATTATGAATATCTTTCCCAACTATATTCCATTGTATAGCACCATATTTTAAATAATTCCTACTTTCAGACACTTAAATTGTTCCCAGTTTTTTAAATAATATAAACAATGCTATACTTGTTTAAATTAAAAAGAATATCATTTATGTGGATTTGCTGAAAAAAAAGTTATGTGAATTTTTAAGCCTTTGGCTACGTATTACCAAATTTCTATCTAGAAAGTATGTACCGACGTGTACTACCTACAGCAAAGTAGTGCCCATTTCTCCACCACTGATACTATCATTCTTTTTTAAAAAATTTATGATGAGTAAAAGTTCTATTATTCCCTTTATTAATGAGGTTAAATATTTCTTTATGTTTATAGTACTTATAAAATTTCTTGTGAACTGCCTGTTCAAAACATAATTTTGAACCTGGCATGGTTCTGTGGTGTGGATATGCCATTGTTTAAGCATTCTCTACTAAAAGGAGAAACACAGTGTAATGTATGTGTGTAAGGAGTTCATGCCCCAAAGCAAAATGCATTATTACATGTGTCTGGAACAGTGTGCCCAGACCGCACTACCCTCCACCCCCCCTGCAGCTATGTGTATGTCACGCTGGGATGAACCTCTTCGAGTCCAGCCACACCTCATTTTGTTGTGCTTCCCTTCACTGTACTTCACAGATACAGCATATTTGACAAATTGAAGGCAAGACCCTCCACCAGCAAAAAGATGATGACTTTCTTTATTGTGATAGTCATTCTATTGTGGTGGTCTGAAACCAAACCCACAACACCTCTGCAGTATGCCTGTATAAAGGGAATTGTGTGTATGTGCTTGAGGTATTTTAGAACAAATTCCTACAAGTAGTGAGTGCTATTAGTTCAAAAAGTATGGCTATTGTAAATAGTTGTAGTTAGTATGACTTTACTATAGAATTAGCCCTAATTGTAACAATTGAACAACCCTTGGTCTGAGAACAGATGTCCGTAAAGGCAGAGAGACTAGATCTCTGGGATTGGTGGGTTAACATGTCTGCTTGTATTTAACATGAAATATCAAGTAACATAGGAAGCGTGTCTTGCCAAACACTCTGCAAACACAGGCTATTCCTGAGTCTCATCAAATACACACCCAGGACTCAGAGGTGCGAGGCGGGATGCTGCAACACCTGATTCTAATCATTCTTACATTGCAGATGGCAATACAAGAGAAACTGTGAGGTAGGAGGTGCTCGGACTTAACTCACTTGTCTTTCTTTTGGGATCATCTTCTGGTACCAAGTAGCATGACTGCCCTAGAGACTGGAAAGAAAAAAACCTTCAGAAATAATCCTTGGTTATGGATCCAAACTCATTTTTTTCAGGGGTGGCTGAAAGGAGTAATTTCACTAACAGACCTTTGAGATCAGAGGGTATGAGTATAGTCCACCCTCCATTTTTGTGGGTTCCACATGTGCAGATTCAACCAACTGCGCATTTAAAAAATCCTATATAATAAAAGCCTAATATGCAAATCGACAAAATGGTGGAACAACTCGTTGCTATGACACACACTGACCACTAAAGGGCAGACGCTCAATGCAGGAGCTGCCCCCTGGTGGTCAGTGCGCTCCCACAGGGGGGGAGCGCCGCTCAGCCAGAAGCCGGACTCACAGCTGGCGAGCACAGCGGTGGTAGCCTCTTCCGCCTCCGTGGCAGTTGGACATCCCCTGAGGGCTCCTGGACTGTGCAGGCTGGGCTGAGGGGACCCCCCACCCCCACCCCGAGTGCATAAATTTCATGCACCAGGCCTCTAGTATTTGACAAAAGAATGTTACGTTGTTGTTGACGTACACTGTGTAGCTAGGCCTATGATGATTGCGTTTGTACTGAACATTCAGACTTTATTTCTTGTCATTATTCCCTAAACAATGCAGTCTAACTATTTAAATAGCACCTACATTGTGTTAGGAATTATAAGTAGTCTTGAGATGATTTAAAGTATATGGAGTGTGTGAGTAGGTTTTATGCAAATACTACGCCACTTTACAGAAGGGACATGAACTCCCATGAAGTTTGGCATCTGTGGGGGCTGTGGAACGGCTCCCTGGTGAATGTGGAGGGACAATTGTAGATGAACGTCCGCGTGCACTTATGTATTTGGTGCTAAGGAACAAAGGGGTTTTAAACCTACCTGATGACCAGAGTAGCTTTTGTAAAAGGCATCTTCCTGAACACCATCCAGAGCATCTGGGGAAAAACCATAATATTGCATTTTAATGTGCGTCTCAGGTGATTCTGATAATCAGAGATTTGCATTCTGGTCTCTGTTTTGCTTTTGTCCACTATTATTCTAATGATTGTTCCTTTGCAATACTATCTTTTTTTCTCTACTTGCTCTTCTGCTAGAGTTTGCTTATTTTCAGAGTTCAGTTCTTTACGTGAGTCTAGGAGTAGATTTACACATTGTGTGCAGGACTCAGCGAGTTTCTTCAATCTGCGGCTTTCCTTGGCTGTGAATTTTCCAGCGCTATTTTCACTTAAAATATTGCCCCTTCTCCTTCTGACATTCCCATTAAACCTAAACTGAAACTTCTAATTTAAATCTGTCTTTTGGATTTTATGCCTTTTTATCTCTCTGCAGCCCTCTGGATAATTTTCTCAAATTTATCTTTCCTATCATCCATCCTTTAAGTGTGCCAATCTGCTCTTAAAGCTGGCCCTTGTGTTTAATTCTATTCACAACTTTTTATTTTAAATTATTCTATTGAGTTTTTTCATCTCTGCCTGTTATTTTTTAGTACCCTGTTCTTTCGTGAACTTTTTATTTCTCCCCTTAGCTCCTTGATGATTGCACATATACATATAGACAGCTTTATTTTTCCTACAGCTCTAGATTGTTATGTTTTCTCAGGTTGTTGGGGTACAAGTCCTCTCCCCCATTGTGGACCATTTCCTTGTTTGATTTGTACTTTTTAATTGCGAGGATACATTTTCCCGATGGAATTTCTATGTACTTTAAGATGTAGTAATAACCTTTCAAACAAGTCTGGCATTTTATTCCTCTGGGAATTTCAGGATCTCACTGGTCTGAAATAGTTCCAGTACCTATATTAATATCTCCATCTGGGAGTCCTATACTATGAAAATAATCAGCAATTTGGATTCCGCACCTATGCATGGCAGAGATTTAAAATTTTTTTCATTTTGGAGATAGCTAACTGGTGAGAATTTCACCAGTGGTTTGGTCGTCAGTGAGCAATGTTTTATGGTCCCCTTGTACGGTGGGAGCATTTCCTCCTTGGTTCTAGCTTTATGTGCGCATTTCAGTTTCCACACCTCACCACTCACAGGCCCAAGTCTTTTATTCTAGATCTCTGTGAAAAACTCCCACCCTAGCTGATAGGTCCTACACCGCATCCGATGTCCCCTATTCTGTTTTGGCATCAGCTCATGCACTCACCGCGTTGCTTATGGGGTTCTCCTTCTTTTGGCAGATAGGAATCATCCTCCCTCCACGATGTAAAATAGTTTTGTTATATTTTATCCAGCAGCTCCATGTGCCTGGAACACAGAGAAGGATGTCAGAATGCTGATTAGATGAGACTAGACACGGGTAGCAGTCAGGCTTGGAGACCCGCCCCCCGCCCCCAGGTGCAATAGAGAACACGTGACCTCTGAAACTAGAATCAATCGAAGGCTCAGCTGTGACCTCGCCACTCTACCTGAATAAGCTACGCGGAGTCCTTTAACCTCTCAAAGCTTTACTTTTCTCAAGAAAGTAGGGAAATTTTAGTACTGATCTTCCTGTTGCTCTAAGTTCCCTCCTACTGAAATGCAAGACATTTTCTTGATGCTCCATTCCTACCGTAGCTGGAGAAGACTGCAGTATCTTCTTGGAGGAAGGCACAATCTTAGTCAATAAAGTAACCTTGTGGATTTCCTTTCCTCATGGACTTTTCACATGCCAATGCACTGAGAAAAAGCTCTGGTTAGAAAGAGAGACTTGAAATGGGAAAGAAGCGATCAATTCCATTTCTTCAGAAGTTTGCCAGAGTGGGATGAGGGGTGATTGCATTCTGTGGTGTTTCGCTCCTCACAGTTCTCCTCTCTCTCCCTGGAGTGTAAATGAGTGAAACTGTATGTTGGTTTAAGCGGGTCGCAACCCCTTTGGGGGTCGAACGACCCTTTCACAGGGGTTGCCTAAGACCATCGGAAAACACATATATAATTACATATTGTTTTTGTGATTAATCCCTATGCTTTAATTATGTTCAATTTGTAACAATGAAAATACATCCTGCATATCAGATATTTACATTACGATTCATAACAGTAGCAACATTACAGTTATGAAGTAGCAACGAAAATAATTTTATGGTTGGGGGTCACCACAACATGAGGAACTGTATTAAAGGGCCGCGGCATTAGGAAGGTTGAGAACCACTGGTTTAGAGGTTCTGCTTAAATAAATCTTCAAGAGCCAATAAATATCTCAGGCTGAGCCCAGGTGAACAGCCTCCCAGAGCCTCAGGGTACCAGGCAGCCCAGGCGCAGCAGCGGACACCTCACCTCACAGAAATGTGGGCGCTTTCCTAAAACGTTGTTTGTCATGTGGTAAATTCCTCGTCAAACAGCAGAGCAATCCGATTTAAAAAAAATTAGATAAAAAAACAAACAGAGGCACAAAGAAATGACAAGTCCTTGCAGTGATTCTTGGGGTGGAATGACTATTCGTTGTGGAGAGCAATTTGTTATTGTCAACTCAAAAAGTTTAGCGCACAAGTTCTTTGTGTCAGCTAGCCACCTCTAGAAACGTACGCTGTAGACAGATTCACACAAAAGCACTGGGCTGTCCAGAGCAGCTTCGTCTTATATTTTTTTGCAGTTTATTTTTAGTAATAAAATCTGGAAGAAATTGAAATTCTCATTAATGTGAGTCTAAGTAAAAGACATCATGCAATGGGATGTTCTGTAGGTGGTAACATTATGCAGATCTCCACATACTCATCTGGAAAGGTGTCCAAGCCATGTTGTTTGTAGTGACGAAGAGCTTGACCTTTTACGCCAGACTGCCGAGCGGCCTCTGCCTGGCTCTGTGACGCTGGGCCTCAGTTTGCTCACATATGAAATTGGATAATAGCAATCCTTGAGCCATAGGATTATTGTGAGCATCAAAATGGATTTACATATAAAGTGTTTATAACAATGCCAGACTCCTAATCATGTACTAAACTAATATGTTATGTTTGCTATTTCTATTGTTAATAACTAAAAACAGCAAGCTAATGCTACCTGCTTATGATTAATATGGGCAATCTCTTGCATTTAATCTCATAGCTGTAATGCATCTTACACTCAGCAAATGTTTCATATTCAGCAAATGTTTCATATTCATAAATTTATTTAATCCAACTAACTGGATTATTAATGAGTTCATTTAATCCCTGTGAAGTGAATTTCATATTTATTATTCTAAATAGAGGAGAAAAGTGACAGAGAATGAGTTCGTTGTTGGGTCCCCCCATCCCCCTCCGCCATCATGGCAAAGCTGAACAGGCAACAAAATTGAGACTTAGCATGTTAAGAACTTGATTTTGAATAACATAAAAAAGTGGGTTTGTTGTGGGCCGACAAGAGAGAATAGCTAAAAAGCTAGTTCTCAAAGTTTATGAACAAAGCGTACATAACTGCCCCAGGATAAAGACGACCAGTCACTGGCAAATGACACAATAAAACATATAGCTGACTTCTGTCCATAGAAACCTCAGGTTGGAATATGCTGATAAGACCTTAAGGTGGGACAATGAATTGGTCAGATTGGTAGAACCAACAGTATAATTAAAAATATTTGCCATTGGATGTAGCTGAGGTCAGTGTAACAGTGAACAAATTTATAACAAATAGCTGCCAATCTACATGCAAGTTGCTTTTCTCTCTGGTTTACTCACCTCAAAAAATAAAGAGAGAGAGAGAGAGAGAGAGAGAGAGAGAGAGAGACCATAAGGCTTCTAAAATGCCTTTCATCCATCTATTAACACATTCTTTCAAAAACCAGGCATTGAGGGCTTTCTTAGTGCCAGACACTGATGATACTATGTTGAATGAGACCGATAAGGTCACTGCTCTCAAGGAGTTTACGTTCAGGTAAATGATTAAAATATCAGATAGTGATAAGTGTTAGAATAAATATAGGCTGATGAGAAAGAAAATGACTGAGTGTGACTCTATTGGGAGCCCAGGGAAGGACTCTGAGGAGGTGACATTTTCGAACAGAGGATAAGACTGTGATGCGCACGAATAAGAGAGAAGGTCATTCCAGGCAGAGGAAGTGCTTGTTCACAGACTCCAGGGAGGCAATGAGCTTAGTGCTGTGAGGAACCAGATGCAGGGTTGGTAGGTAAGAGCTAGAGCAGCGGTTCTCAACCTGTGGGTCGCGACCCCTATGGAGGTCAAACGACCCTTTCACAGGGGTCGCCTAAGACCATCCTGCATATCAGATATTTACATTACGATTCATAACAGTAGCAACATTACAGTTATGAAGTAGCAACGAAAATAATTTTATGGTTGGGTCACAACATGAGGAACTGTATTTGAAGGGCCAGAAGGTTGAGAACCACTGTGTTAAGTGGAAGAAGGATAAAGAATAATTGTCATATTTGAGTTTGAGCAAGTGGCTGGATGGTGGTGCCATTTTACAAAAGGGGAAGAAAGAGGTATGTAAGGAGCAGTTAGGGCGTGTGCAGAAAGTGTGACTCAAAAGTTCTGTATTGAACATCTATGTGAAGATATCAAGTAGGCAAATAGACTCAGGAGTCCTGGGGCTACAACACAGTTAGAGACTGAGTCATCAGCATATGGCCAGGAACTGGATAGAATCACCTCAAGAGACAGAGAGGAGAAGAGGTGAGTACAAGATCCTGAAGCACTCACATCACAGGTCAAGTTGAAAAGATGAACCTAACAAAAGAGAATAGAAAATAGTGGCCAATGTGATAGGAGGTAGAAACAAAATCAGAAGAATGTGGTATGTGGGAAAGATTCAAGAAGCAGAGAGCAACCCAGTATATCAAATGTTGCTAGGAGGTCTACTAAGATAAGACCAGCAAATCAAGTATTTGATTCCACAGAAAAGAAATCACGTAAGGATCTGGCTATAGCTACAACTACGATGCTTTCATACCACCTAAGGGGTAGGGAGGAGCCCTTAACAGGAAGTTTGCCAACGGGTTATAGAGTTACACTGAAAGTCAATAGACAGGGCTTTCCAGTGTGGTTATTCCAATATGTAGAAAATCCCAATCTCACTCATGAAGAGGATCCATAAACATGGGTTTTTAGCAAAGTCACAAAAACAAGGAAATTGATGAACTTCAAGATAAATGTAATTATCTTAATGAGTAGAATGGGTCCACATGCAATAATTACACATTATGAGGAAATAAAAGTGACATGTGATTAAGTTGGCACCAGTTCAGAAGTCAAGTTAGCCAACAGCTATCATGTAACAGAGTTTATAACTCAACAGTTGATATTTGGGTATATGGCACAAACTGAGCAATAATTCTTTTTGAAAGAACTGGCTTCATTAGGGAAACAATTTATAAAGCTGATTGGGGATAGATGTGGGTCAGCATGAATCAAATAGAGGAAATTTTTAGGAATTCATGTACCTAACATTGAATTTTAAGTTGTTTATGATGCCATATATAACTAACCTTCACAAAATTTTACACAGGTAAATATCTCATGTGCCTGTTGGTACATTTAGAATTTTCCCAATAAAAAGTCAACTCATAACCCAATTATTCTACAGAGCACTCTATAGTTGATAAAGCTGAGTCCAAACAGCGCTTCCAATCAGCATTTTTTAAACCTAACTTTTAAAATATCAACAGAAAACTAAGGATTACTTGACATTTGAAGAAAGCCTCTAACATAAAAGATAGACATCAAAACAAGAATGGAAACTCAAGAGACTACACACTAAAAAGAACACTTTAATGATCTCAGAGAAAATAAAAATAAGCTATTTATCCTTAAAACAAAACCAGGATGCTATTAAGAAAAAGAAAAAAGAATAAGCAGAAATTATTATTAAAATAATAAAGGGTTCTTGAAAATTTTAGTAGCTAAAATTATATATGTTTGCAATTTATATATACAAGGTGGGTCAAAAGTAGGTTTACCATTGTTCATATGGATAATAATACAAGAATAAACTATTTCATGTACTTAAAACTGTAAACCTACTTTTTCGCCACTCTGTATATAGATTGTAAATTTATACATATTACATATTTATATTTTGTAAATCTATATATTTGTAAAAGATGTAGAAAATAAAGCTAAGGAAATATCACATTCTTTAAAAAAAATCAGAAAAAAGATGAAACAAGGAGGCCCAACATCCTAACAATAGAATACAGGAGAGAAAAAATTGTCAAAAGAAGTATTACAAGAACATTTTCTGGACCTGAAAAACATGAGTTTCCAGACTGAAATGGCCTACTGAGAACCCAGCACAATAAATGAGAAAACACACAACTGCTGTAAACTTTCAGAAAGATAGTAAAAGTTTCTAGAAAGGGGGAAAAACAGGCCCCATATAAATGATCGAGAATAAGAAATTCAGCAAATATAGACCCAGTGTTAGCAAGATAGAATACAAACATTTTCTAACATTTAAGATCTATGTACATTTTTCTCAAGAAGTCTTCTGAAGGATGGCTCCCTCTAAAGCAGTGAGGCAAACCAAGAAAGAAAAACCAATATCCAGACAACAAGGGACCAACCTCAGAGGGAGATGAAGGAACTTCCCTGGATAACAGTGAAAATTAGTTAGACAACTGGTAGGAAACAAGTGATCCGGATGAACCTAAGTGACAGGGAATGATCACCTGGTAGATTAGCACGTGTAGACAGCTGTAAGATAGGTTGTATTGCTTGAGCTTGGGAAAGTAGATGCAGAAACTAGACTGAGTGGGTTCAAATCCTGGTTCTGCCACATATGATCTCATCTGAATCAGCCTCTCTGTTCTTCACATATCCCATCAATAAAGCGTGGCTCGCACTGTACCTACTCCTGGAGTATAACAACTAAATATGTCACTATACTTAAGTTGCTAAAAATAGTGTCTTGACTATTATGGGCTGCTGGAGAGGTGTCCAGCTTGTCCACTCAAGGCTGCAGCCTAACCTGATTTTGTCTGATCTCCACATGATGCTTCAAAGTCAAGCTGTGACGAGCTGATGGCAGCCCTCAGGTGTCACACCCGCTGGCATTTTCTACCTCAGTGCCTCCATCCCTGAGGCCCCTTCGTGGTGCTCAGCTTCCACACTGGCTAGAAGGGCTGAATAAAACCACAAGACTAGTCCTCATGGAGGAAGTCACTTCATTAGGCATCTTCCTGTCTGGGGGGGCAGATGTGTTTGGGTTTCAGCAAAGGAACTGAAATTTCAACAGCTGAACGGGAGACAGCTGCTCCAGAAAACCAGAGGGAGATGGGGTTTTGTGTTGTGTGGCGTAGCCTGGCAACACCCTGCGCTGCTGCTGACCCAGAGTGGAGGCCCTCCTTGGTGGTGGGCCCAGAGGCGATCCTGTTTCAGGCTCGCCTGTCGGGAAGGAACAGTGTGGTCAAGGCACAGGGACTCTTGGCTTGGGTCACAGAAACACCGAGCCACCACCTGAGAAAGGGATCCCACACAAAATATAAACGAGTAGCATTTCTGACAGCTGTGGCAAGGGAGGGTTTAAGCCAGTACAGATGAATTTTTTTTTGAACATCTGAAATTCTGAGGAAATGGCCTTGGATTTATAATGCCTGTGGATTTTGGTACTTGCAACAATAAGCAGAACACTGAGTTTGGGGTTTTAACTCCTTTAAGCATTTCTCTGTAAAATCAGTTCATGCTAGCTAGCCATTTGTTCTAGAAAGTATGTTTGTTTATTTTCTCACCCCTTCTTCCCCCAAGGCTGGAACTATGGCAAAAAGGAAGGCAGATTGAAGAAGGGAACAAATATTTATGAAGTACCTTGTCTGTGCTGGGCATTGTTCTAGAAACTTTGCCCACATAATCATCAAAATTATCAGCCAAGAATTATGATGATGCCAATTTTAAACAGGAAGAAACTAAAGCTCCGTTTATTTAAAATAAGCCTAAAACCACAAGGGTGACAAGCAGCAGAGCCAACTGAAATGAGGTCCTCCTGACTCTTCAACCTGCTCTTTCCATTCCACCACCTTCCTTCTCACAACCCCAATTGCGGACTTTTTCTCTCACGCAGTAAGGCAGCACCGCCAAAGACACCACAGTCCATTTATTCATGGAGGACAGTCAGTCCCAGTCCCATAAATTCAAACTGTGAGAGTGAATGCACTGCTCTCTAGCTGATCAATTAAGATTTCTGCTGTAACACATTTCTCTATTTTGCCAAGTATTTAAGATCTTCATTATCCGTTGCTTCTCGCCTTGCCCAGTGACAGTTGGCAAGCGCGGTTATCCTCGCTGAATAACCCAACCTACCCAGGGAATAGCCGGGATTAGAAGCTATGATGCTCACAGCTCATGAATAAGCATTCTGAGTCTGCTGTCTAGAGGCGATGAGTAATTCGGAGGTCTGTTTGGTGGAAATCCAGTTAAGCATCTGGCAGGTTTTATTGCTTCAGAGCTTTGCCTTGGTTTCCCCCTATCTCTCTGATTACTTCTCCTCTCATTCCCCTTAAGAGTTGGTATTGTACAAGGTTCTGATCCCAGCCCTCTCCTTGCTTTATTCTCTTCCTTCAGCCACCAAGTATTTGAGCTCTTATGACATGTGCATGTCAACTGCTGGTTGGCTTTCGAGTCTATTTTTGGCCCGCCCCCTGTTCTGCTCTGTGCTACTGTTTACTTACAATTTATGAGAGAGATGGTGTACCATTGGAGGATGGGTGGAAGAAGGCCAGATATTCTTTTCCCCTCCCCTCCTTCCTGTGGCGCTTCACTGGTCACCCGTCCAGCAGTCCTTACTGTGGTTCCAGCTCCTGTCAGACAGTGGGCGCCCCTCCTCCACTGTTCCTTCAGCCCTAGAGGTGATGGCAGCTTCTAGCTGTGACTGATCTGTGGGGTGCCTCATTGCTCCCCATTTGGCTGTCCAGCTTTTCTATTCCCTTTTTAACCAATTATCTGTATGAAATCTCATCTGCTTGAAAAACCTGGCTCTATCCTGACTGACACAGAAAGACAGCGTTCTTAGTTATGAGCTACAAAAACCAACCTTGACACTGGCAGGAAAGACATCTACCCGAATGCTACTGGAGACATCAAAGAATCTGAGGGGACCAAAGATCCGTGCCCTGAGACCAGAGGGAAGGAGCAGTGCTCAAAGCCCTCCGAGTCCGCTGTTTGGGTGAAGCACTGGTCTTGGTCACACCACATGTTCCACCAACACTAGATGCTGAAAGTTACCATTCAAATTGTTGTCTCTGCCACTATCTGTCAACAGAATCAAATCTGGGCATTTCCTGCTTCTTCATGACATTACTGAGTGGAATAGGTGTGTCTGATTGACAAAGACAAGGTGGTGTATCCACCCCTGGCTATACATGCATCTGACTTTTTACTTCTTTTCATATGTACTCTTTAGAGGTAGCAGAATTCCCTAAATATAGGCGAGGGATTTGGATGCTAAGCGGACATTCCGTTTGAGCAGACCTTGAGACAAGGACTCAAGTGTATGTGGGAGTTGGGGGAATCACTGGTGTGGAAATGAGGGAAGTAAGATAAGGGAGGGAAAACAGACAATGGAGGATAAATGATCAATTGAGTCATTGCTATGGAATAACAAAAGCACATGTCTCAGAGTCATCCAACCCTGCTGGGAGCAGCTGGGGTGCGGCTTAACTCTCCCAACCCCATTTCTCCCTCCCTCATGTGTGAGCTGGTGGTTGAACATTGGGCCGGTGTAAGCTGAAAAGGTGAGGGATAAAGGATATGGCAGGGCCCCAAGGACAGGTTCCCCAGACACTAGGAACAACTTAGTGTTCAAGATACAATAGTGTTCAAGATACAATAGAGAAGCATTTCTGACCTCACTAAGCTGGTGGTCTCAAGATTCAGATGTGAAGAGGCAAGTACAAGACAGTGGGGCAAGAGCGGTAACAGAGCCTAAGGAGAAAGAGCTAGACCCCCAGCCTTGAAGGCCCAGGAGGATTGGGGAGGCATCCTACTCATTTGAATCCCCGTTGCCTAGGGTGGTACCCATTCAATACATGTTTTCTGGCCCAATACTGAACGGTCAAGCATAGTTCTGGTGTTATTATATTCATGCCTCTGTTTCTCAATATACCGCCTCAAGGTAAATGTGTCCCCATTTTACTGGAAGAAAGTTAAGGCATTTGTAGTTACTCTTAACCGCCTGACAACTCCTAGTCAGTTCTCATATCTCAGCTTTGATATGATATACCCGAAAGGCTTGCCCGCACAGTGTGCCCATTTCCAAGCCTGGGCTATCCCTATCAGAGAACTTATCCTCCGATTGTAATTGGTAATTCATTCTCGTGTGTTGGCAGGAACTGAGCTCTCTCAGCAGGGTCGATGTCTGTTTTGTTTAGTACTGTAGGTTCAGCATACAGGCTAGTGCCAGCACATTCTAGATGTGCAAACCTCACTTACACTGATCATTTTGTGAACGACCTGAATAAACAAATAAGGCTCAGATGTGGAGTAACTTGACCACCTCAAACCTAAGAGGTGGCAGAACTGAGGCTTGAGCTACAGTTGGTCTGATCCCCAAATAATTCTATACTTTGCTGAGCATTAGCAACTTATTCACCTATGGCATCTAGAACATTTAAGTTGGCTTAAAGGCTGCTTTCTTAAGGTCAAAATAATGGGGCAGGAAGTGTCTAAGAACATCCCATAATCATCAGATGGAAGGATTGCAAAGCAGAACTCTAGACCTAAAGCTAGAAAAAGGTTCTTAGAGGATACGGCCCCTAGCCAAAGCTTTGGCTGGACACCTTTAAAATTTCCATAGATTTAACCTTCTAAGGTTTTTTTTAACCTAAGTAACTAATTGTCATGCAAATTGGGAAGAAATAAAACTATGACTAATTTGCAGGTTACATTATTTTATATATAGAAAATCCCACAGACTCCACCAAAACACCTACTTGAAATAGTAAGCAAATATAGTAAAGTTTCAGGATAGAAAATCATCATACCAAAAATCTCTTGCATTTCTATCTACTAGCAGCAAACTATCTGAAAATGAAATGGAAAAAACATTCACAATCACATAAAAAAGAATAAAATACCTAGGACTAAACTTAGCGAAAGAGATGAAAGACCTGTATCCTGAAAAAAAGACATTGTTGAAAGAAATTGGAGAAAACACACAAAAATGGAAAGACAGTCTGAATAATTAATATTGTTAAAATGTCCATACTACCTAAAACACTCCATAGATTCAGTGCAATCCCTATCTCAATGGCATTTTTCACAGAAATAGAATAATCCTGGAATAATCAAAGCAATCCCGAGAAAAAAGAACAAAACTGGAGGTATCACACTCCCCATTACTACAAAGATATAGTAATCAAAACAGCCTGGTATTGGCACAAAAACCGACACATAGACCAATGGGACAGAATTGAGAGCCTAGAAATATGGACAACTAATTTATGATGAAGTAGCCAAGAATATAAATGAAGAAAAGTCTCTTTAAGATATAGTTCTGGGAAAACTGAATCTACTTTACCCCATACACAAAAATTAACTCAAAATGAATGGATTGCACACTTGAATGTAAGACCCGAAACAATAAAATGCACAGCAGAAAACAGGCACTAAAGCTTCTGGACATCAGCGCAGTGGTGGTGTTTTTGTGAACTTGTTTCCAACGGTAAGGGAAACAAACTAGAAATAAACAAACGGGACTACATCAAACAAAAAGCTCCTGCACAGCAAAAGAAACCATCCACAAAACAAAAGGGCAACCAACCGAATCAGATACTGATGTGCATTTAAGAGGAATGTTTGAAATTCCACTGCAAAACATTCATTTTCATGAATCTTCTTTCTGTGCTCTTTTTTTGAATTTGAGAAGTAAGCTTAGAGACAAAAATAACACAAACCCACATTTCCTGAGTCAGACAGAGCAAAGGTAAACTTTTACCATCCCTGTAATTTATCAATATGCCTTTTTAGATTAAGATAAATTGGACGGTACACAGGAAAGTTACTTTAAAAACCAGGGCTATGCTAGGCATGGGAAATATAATCCTATAATATTAAAAATTCTTTTGAATTTAGTTGATATGAATGACAGCTTTCACAATACATGAATATGGTTTTTGGAGTAAAGGTGACGTTGCAATACTCACATTCAGCTGGGCAGCTGGGAGGATCTGACCCATTTTCCCTCTTTGCTCTGCAGATGTGTGGTGCAGATGACATCGCAAAGAAGAGGACTCACGGTGCCAGGTTGTATTTTCCCAAAATGGCCGTGTTCTATTTCCATTCCCACGCATGCCTGCGGAACTTGTTACTTTCCCCTAAAAAGATGGAGTCTGTTTCTCTTCTTGCACTTGGGCGATGCCTTCTGAGTACCTTGAATAAAAGAGAAAGTGATGCTGTGACACTTACAAGGTCAGGTCATAAAAGGGGATATAGCTTCCACCCGGCTCTTTCTTGGGATACACAGCCCCATGGTGGTCCCAGCCAACGGCCAGCATTCACCATCAAATTCATGAGTGAGTGATTCTTCAACCGTCAGAGAAAAATTGTCCCTGCCACTCCCCACCCAAATTACAAACCTGTGAGCAAAATAAATATTGTCATTGTCTTAAGTTACTGTTTCAAGGTGGTTTGTCCTATAGCTACTGGAGTACTTATCAAATGTCTTAATTCTGTTTTATCGTCTGTCAACAGAGTGTGTCACTTTTCACCAGGAAAACAATTTAACAATCATTCATATATTCTAGTATCTGACTCTCAGAATAAGTGCCTTGCATCCACTATACATTTGGTTACCATTTGACCAATATTATGTGAGAGGTACTAGTATGCTTCCTCAATTGGAGCAATGCAAATTCTTCAAAAATTATAAAAATACATACTCATAAAAATTCAAACTTTACAGATGTTTAGTAAACAGGAAAAAAAATCCCACTGTGTTGCCTAACTTTCCCTTAGTTCCCCATCTTTCTAAGGTAAGCATACCAAGTCCAGTGTATCCTTTCAGACCATGCTCAGCTTTCATACACCTTTATACACACATACCCCTACGTACACTAGTATATTGTAGGCAAATGGCACTACTGATCATGAGTTTCTTTTCAGTATGTTCTTAAAGCAAACTTATTCATAATTGTGATCAAGATATGAAGATGATGGTTTATATATTTTAAAATCTCTTACTATGTACCAGCCAATACAGAACATGGATAGCTTGGAATTTGCTAATATGGGAGTATTTATACACCAAAAAAATGGAATTCAGGGGTTTTATTTCTGGAAAATTAGTTAAGTTTACCATCAAGATCATGTTTGGACCCTGCTAGCATGGCTCAGTGGTTTAACGTCGACCTATGAACCAGGAGGTCACAATTTGATTCCTGGTCGGGCCATATGTCCTGATTGTGGCTATGATCCCAGTGTGGGGGTGTGCAGGAGGCAGCCAATCAATGATCTCTCTCATCATTGATGTTTCTATCTCTCTCTCCCTCTCCCTTCCTTACTATAAAAACTAGAATCACCTTTGTCTTTGTGTATTAATACATCCAGGATAGTGTTCAGACATGAAGGTTCTCAATACATAAATATTTGTTGAATGAAAAAATGTTATAATCATAGGCTCAATCAATATTCCAGTGAATGCACTTCTGAAAAGAATGTGACCTACCAGTTTGCAAGTGAGCATGCTTTCAGAATGCAAATTCTACTTATTCTTTGTTTTCAGACATTACTTTTATTTGGATAATTAGATTATCCTCTGTGTGAGTTAGCAGAAACAGTGACATAGCTAAAGCATACAATTCGCACAGGGGCACAGTTCCCCAAGGGTCAAGTGCTCAGGCTAAAATAAATTTCAATCTCATAAACAAAACATATCTATTCTATCCTCATCTCTTATTAGCTTTGGTTTTACTCAAATGGTTTTTCAGGAGGGAGTGAGTAAAAAAAATATATACATATACAGAACATGTGGTTATATATGTGTGCACACATGTGCATGAGTACACAGGCATATGTAGATCTTTTTGGAGGAATCTAAATACATAATAAATAGTATCTTCTTTAAACAGAAATGGCCAGAGGTTATATAGGGAAGAAAGTATGAAAAAAATAAATATAAAAAGGATAGCAATTCGGGATTTGTTTTCTGTCAGAGGAAGATGGTGCCTCCAAATGTAAACACTACCCAAATAAATATAAGCAACTATGCACTTCAGGCCTAGAGAAGCCAAGGCAACGGTAATAATTGGGTGGAGGACAAAGGCAGTCTTGAAGAACAAAACTATGAACATTATTTAACCATTAATACCTGTTCCAGGTTTCAGGTCACTGACAATAATTATGATTTGTAGAATAATGAATATCTACATGGCATTTCACCAAATTCCATCTCTGCTTAAAATGTAAATGCTTTCCAAAGCAGATTTATCTTTTCAATAAGTCTTTTCTGTCAGGCTGGTTATGAAGAAGATGAAGGATTGTGGTTTTGGTATTGGTTGACTCACCAATTATTCCTTAGGCTGGTTCCTTTCAGTTGCATTCTTTTTTCTTTCTTTTTTTTATTTTTTGGAAACTTCAGGAAATGTTAATCTCTGTTTTGTTTCTATGAAAAAACTCACTACAGTATTATAAATAATGGTATCGCTTATGGTGAGAGTCATACATTACCACTGGGAAGTAGGGATATTCTTGTAAGTCCTTGCTTCTGAGGCATATAAAAATGTCCACCACTGAAAATGCAGTCATCATGCTGGTAGCATTTCCAAAATCAAAGGCACTGGAAAACTGCAAGGAAGCCAAGAGAAAGCTTTGTATTGCCCCTATAGAAATCAATCAAAGAGAATGAAATTAAAGGAATATCTAAGAAAATTTCTAGCATTCAAAAATTTTGTCAAGTCATAAAAATAAATTAACTTATCAAGAACTCTTAAATGAAAGAGCAGAAAAATCACAGATGGGCACATTATGAAAGTCCAAGGATGAGTCAATATTAGAAAAAACTATTAGTATAATTCACTAAATTATAAATCACAAGAGAAAGCTAGCTTTCTCTCCCTTTTAATCCTATCCCCCTTCCCTTCTTAAACAATTCAGTCCAAGCCCATTAGCTAAGCCCAACAAGAAGTGGGGATGTGCTAGAACTTGAGTGGTGTGAGAAGGACATACACAGGGAGAGGGCAGTGGTTGTAAATGGAAGACTGGTTTTACACAATGATTTGATCATATAGGTAACTATCTTAAGGATAATAGAAGTCAGGTGTCTTATTCTCAGAGAAGGGAGTTACAAATGTGGAAATGGAGAAATCTAGAATAAACCAATGTAGTTGGATTGAAGTAAAAATATCCCTATAAAATTCATGGATTTTCAATGGATGGATGGATGGATGGGTGAATAGATAGATATAGAGACAGACCAACAGATAATATATAAAATCATAGACATAAATGTATGTATACACATAATCATACATATAGTCTCTAGCCCTGTCCACTGAGGGACTTGGGAGCAGTGACATCCAAAGAGCAATGAGCCCATCTTAGAGCTCAAATTGTGGTCTCTAAATATCATCCTTCACTAAGAGAAACCAGATTTCTTTGAAAAATGGCTGGTGTTAGGGCGGGGAAAGGCAGAATAAAGATAAATCTGGAGCAGCATCTTGTACCAGAGAGTAAGGAAGTGGTCAAAGAATGAAAGGGTCACACCGAGAGAACACAGAAGCAGTGTGATGGTGTTCCCACTGGTCAAATCTGGAATAATTTGACATCAAAATAGATACTTTAGTAATGGATCATAACATGGCAAATCAAATATGAAAACATACTGATGTAAATGAATAAATGTTTGATAAAGAATGGGATAATTACACCCTTTCAAAGTAACTTTTCACAAAGTAAAGTTATTTAAAAGGAAAAAGAATAACTTTATAGGAGATAAACCTGACATATAACACCTTAATCAAGTGACCATATTGAGCATCACCAGCACTGGGACAATTAAAATCATGTACCACTTGATAACACACAATGATAAGCACACAGTATCCCTCTGTGATATTTCTGGCCAAGATACATAAGCTGCCGAAACCGGTTTGGCTCAGTGGATAGAGCGTCGGCCTGCGGACTGAAAGGTCCCGGGTTCGATTCCGGTCAAGGGCATGTACCTGGGTTGCAGGCACATCCCCAGTAGGGGTGTGCAGGAGGCAGCTGGTCGATGTTTCTCTCTCATCTATGTTTCTAACTCTCTATCTCTCTCCCTTCCTCTCTGTTAAAAAATCAATAAAATATATTTTAAAAAAAAGATACATAAGCTGTATGTAATTGTAAGGAAAGATCAAACAAACTAAAACTGAGGAGCAATCTACAAAAGAACTGGCCTGTAATTTTCAAAAATATCAAGAAAAGACTGAACAATTGCTCCATATTGAAGGAGACTAAAGATACATTATGGGTAAATTTTTAAAAATAACAACTGAGATATAATTCACATCTCATAAACTTCAACCTTTCAAAGTATATGAGTAAATGTTTTTAGTTTATTCACAAAGATGTGCAATCATCACCACCATCTAATTTTAACACATATTTTACCTGGAAATTTTACCAAGGTGGTAGAAGACATGACAACTATAAGACATTGTGGAAATAAATTGCAGAAGACACAAAGAAATGGAAAGATATTCCATGCTCATGGGTTGGAAGAATTAATATCATTAAAATGCCCATAATACCTAGAGCAATCTACAGATTCAATGCAATCTCTATCAAAATCCCAAAGGTATTTGTTCACAAAAACAGAATAATCCTAAAATTTGTATGGTGCTACAAAATAAACTGATGAACAAAATAGATCCAGAGACATCAAAGCATGGAACAGACTGATGAAGTCAGGGGGAAGGCAGGGGTTGGGGTGTGTGTGGAGATTAACCAAAGAATTTATATGCATATATGTATAACCCATGGACACAGACAATAGTGTGGTGAAGGCCTGGGTGGGCGGGGTGAAGGGGGGTCCATGGGGGAAAAGGGGGACATCTGTAATGCTTTGAACAATAAAGATAAATTTAAAATAATAAAACTACCATATAATTCAGCTATTCCACTTCTGGATATTTATTCAAAGTATACAAAAACACAAATTAGAAAAGACATGCACACTTATGTGCATTGCAGCATTATTTACAACAGCCAAGATATGAAAACAGCCTGAATGTCCATCAACTTATGACTAAAGATGATTTAGTATATATACACCATGGAATACTCAGCCATAAAACGGTAAAATCCTGCCACTTGCAAAAACACGAATTAAACTTGAGGATATTATGCTAAGTGAAACAAGTCAGATAGAAAAAGATAAATATCACTTATATGTGTAATATTTAAAAAACAAAACAAATGAACAAACTGACAACAAAATAAAAAGAAATTTACAGAGGCAGACAACAAATAGAAGGTTACCAGAAGAGAACCAAAGTGGAGGGAGGGCAAAACAGGTAAAAGACGTCCATTATATGGTGACAAATGGAAACTGGACTTTTGTTGGTGAGCATGATGTAGTATATCAAATAATAATATTGCACCTGAAACTCATAATGTTGTAAAAAACCAATCTTACATCAATAAAAATAAAAAATAAATAAAACTAGATCCACACACACACAATATAGAATATTTTCATAACCCCATAAAGAAATGCACCCAATAATATTCACCCTTCATTCCCTCTACCAAAAACCCCAATCTCTAGGTAATACTAATCTTTCATTCTATGGATTTGCCCATTCTGGAGCTTTCCTATAAATAGACTCAGAATATATGGTCTTTTGTGACTGGCTTATTTCACTTAGCATAATGTTTTCAAGGTTCATCCATGTTTTAAGATGTATTAATACTTCATCCTTTTTGTAGGCTGAATAATATTCCATTGTATGGATATACCAAATTTCATTTACCTGTTCATCAGTTAATACTCATTTGGGTTTGTGATTATGAATAATCCTATCAACATTTGTGTATAATTTTTTAATGGACAGCATGTGATTAAAAAACTAGATGTTGCCTTAGTTGGTTTGGTTCAGTGGATAGAGTGTCAGCCTGTGGACTGAAGGGTCCCAGGTTCCATTCCAGTCAAGGGCACATGCCCAGGTTGCGAGCTTGATCCCTGGTAGGGGGCAACCAGGAGGCAGCCAATCAATGTTTATTTCTCATCATTGATGTTTCTCTCTCTCCTTCTCCCTGACTCTCTGAAATCAATAAAAATATATTTAAAAACAACAACAACAAACTAGATGTTATTGGGATATGGCTGGGACTTTTGGCAGAACTTAAATAAGGTCTAAAAATTAGATGATACATTACTATCATTTATTTTCTGGTATTAATAGTTATATTTTGATAACCTAGTATTTGTTTGTAGAAAACATACACTAAAGTATTCAGAGATGACGGGGCATCATGTCAGTAACATATTCTCAAATAGTTTAGTTCTTTGTACTATATTTGCAACCTTTCTCTACATTTGAAATTGTCTCAAGAGAAAGACTTCCAAACTCATTTTATGAGGCCAACATTAACCAGATACCAAAACCAGAGAAGATGCCACAAGGAAATTACAGGCCAACAAAGATACAAAAATCCTCAATAAAATATTAACAAACCAAATTTAAGAGTATATGAATAGGACCATACACCACGATCAAGTGGGATTCATTCCAGGCATGCCAGGATAGTTATTTCTTTATGTTGCCTAATTGCTCTTACTAGGACTTTCATTGCCATGTTGAATAAAAGTGGTGAGAGTAGTCATCTTGTTTTGTGCCAGGATGGTTCAACATCCACAAATCAATCCGTGATATACCACATTAACAAAATGAAGGATCAAAACCACATACTTATCTTATTACAAGCAGAAAAAGCACTTGGCAAATTTCAACATCCATTTATTATAAAAACGCTTAAAGTAGGTATGCCAAACCCACAGCTCTAACATCATACCCAATGGTAAAAAGTTGAAAGCATTGCCCCTATGATCAGGAACAGGACAAGGATATATACTGTCATCTGTTAAAAGTAATAAATTCAGAACAGTTGCTGGACACAAAAATCAATATACAAAAAATCCTGTTGAAGCACCTTTTCTCGCTTTGGAGCATGCCCACGCCTCCCCCCAGGCCTGTTCTCTCTACCTTTTGCCTCTATAACTGGTTTCCTGAGCCCACACAGCCCAGCTGGTTCACCTTTTCTATCTTTCTATATTTTCTCTTATAATTTGAAAACAAAACAAACACCAAAAATCTGTTGAATTTCTATATAATAATAAGAAATAAATGCATCAAAAAGATATACCTAGGAATAACTTCAACCAAGGGGGTGCAAGACCTGTACCCTAAAGATTACAAGACATTAAGGAAATTAATGAAAGATATTGAAGACAAAGAAATGGAACAATATTCTGTGCTCATGGATTGAAATAATACTGTTAAAATGTCCACACTACCCAAAGCAATCTACAAATTGAATGCAATCTCTATCAAAAGCTCAAAATAAAAAGCTTCTGCCCAGCAAAAGAAATCATCAATAAAATAACAAGAAAGCCCACTGCATGGGAGAACATATTTGCCAATGTTATCTCCGATAAGGGTTTAATCTCCAACATTTACAGGGAACTCATATAACTTAACAAAAGGAAAATAAACAATCCAATCAAAAAATGGTCAAAGGACCTAAATAGACACTTTTCAAAAGAGGACATTCAGAAAGCCAAGAGACATATGAAAATATGCTCAAAGTCACTAATCATCCGAGAGATGCAAATCAAAACAACAATGAGGTACCATTTCACACCTGTCAGAATGGCTATCATCAACAAATCAACTACAAGTGCTGGCGAGGATGTGGAGAAAAAGGAACGTTCATGGACTGCTGGTGGGAATGCAGATTGGTGCAGCCACTGTGGAAAACAGTATGGAGTTTCCTCAAAAAGTTAAAAATGGAACTCCCATTTGACCCAGTGATCCCACTTCTAGGATATTATGAATATATCATAAATATATCCCAAGAAACCAGAAACACCAATCAGAAAGGACATATGCACCCCTATGTTCATAGCAGCGCAATTTACAATAGCTAAGATTTGGAAACAGCCTAAGTGCTCATCAGTAAATGGTGAATTTAAAAACTGTGGTACATCTACACAATGGAATGCTATAAAAAAGAAGGAACTTTTACCATTTGTAACAGCATGGATGGACATGGAGAGTGTTATGCTAAGCAAAATAAGCCAGTCGGAGAAAGATAAATATCTCATGATCTCACTCATTTGTGAAATATAGTGAACAACATAAACTGATGAACAAAAATAGATCCCGAGACAGAGAAACACTGAACAGATGGTCAAACCTCAGATAAAGGATGGGCGGGGGGGGGGGCGGGGGGGAGGAGTGGGCAAGTCCATCAACCAAAGGACTTGTATGCATGCATATTAGCATAACCAATGGACACAGACACTGGGGAAGTGGGGGCTTGTCCTGGGGGGTAGGAGTGGCAGGGAGGTGGTGATGGGGGGAAAAGAAGACATATGTAATACTTTAAACAATAAAAAACAAATTTCAATGGCATTTTTCATAGAAATATAATAAATAATCCTAAAATTGGTATAGGATCACAAAAAACCCCAAATAACTGAAGGCCTCATACTCCATGATTTCATACTATATTATAAAGCTATAGTAACCCAAACTCTATGGCACTGGCATAAAATCAGACACACAGATCAATGCAACAGAATAGAGAGCACAGAAATAACCCCATGCATATATGTCAGTAAATTTATGAGCCAAAAATATACAATGGGGAAAGGGCAGTCTCGTCAATAAATGCTGTTGGGAAAACTGGACAGCCATTTTCAAAAGGATGAAATTAGACAACTATCTTATACTATACACAACAAAATAACTCAATATGCATTAAAGACTTGAAACAATAAAAATCGTAGAAGAAAACATAGGTGCTTCACATTAATCTTAGTGATGAATTTTTGGATTTGACACCAAAAGCTAAGGCAACAAAGGCAAAAATAAACAACTGGAACTATGTCAAACTTAAAAGCCTCTGAACTGTTCAGTAAACCAACAAAATGAAAGAGCAATGTACCGAGTGGGAGAAAATACTTGTCAGTCATATATCTAATAAGGGGCCAATATCCAAAATATATAAAGAACTCATTCAACTCAATAGCAAAGAAACCCAAGCAATTCCATTTTTAAAAATGTGCAGAATAGATGGATAGATATTTTTTCCAAAGAAAACATACAGGTAGTGAACAGGTACATGAAATGATGCTCAACATCACTAATCATCAGGGAAAAGCAAGTCAAAACCACAAAGAGATAGCACCTCATATCTGTTAGAATGGCTATTATAAAAAAGACAAGAAACAACAAGCATGGACAAGGATGCAGAGAAAAGAGAACCCTTGTATACTGTTGATGGGAATGTAAATTGATGCAACCTATGAAAAACAGTATGGAGGTTCCTCAAAAAATTAAAAATATAACTACCATATCGTTCAGATTTCCACTTCTGAGTAATTTTCTGAAGAAAATGAAAACACTAACTTGAAAAGATGTATGCACTCCCATGTTATTTACAATAGCCAAGATATGAAAACAACCTAAGTGTCCATCAACGGACAAATGGATTTAAAAACTCAGCCATGAAAAGAAGGAAATCTTGCCATTTGTCATAACATGGGTGGATCTAGAGGGTATTATGCTAAGTGAAATGAGACAGAGAAAGATAAATACCATATGATCTCACTTATATGTGGCATCTAAAAAACAAAAAAAAGCTCGGAGAGAGAACGGATTGGTGGTTGCTGAGGATAGGGGTGGACAAAATGGGTAAAGGGGATAAAAGAGTACAAATTTCCAGTTATAAATAAGTTATGGGGATGTAAGGTACAGCATGGTGACTGTAGTAATAATACTGTATTAAAAATTTGAAAATTGTTAGAACATAAATCTTCATTCTCTCATCACAAGAAAAAACATTTTTTGTAACTATGTATGGTGACAGGTGTTAACTAGACATACTTTGGTGATCATTTCTCAATGTATACAAATATCAAACTGTTATATTATACACTGGAAACAAATACAATGTTACATGTCAATTATACCTCAATAAAAAATTTTAAAAAGAGGTATTAGCATTGTATTAGAATTTCTAGCTAATAAATTAAGACAAGAAAAAGAAATAAGATTCAAAATTAACTTAAAC
The DNA here is from genome assembly GCF_000147115.1 of Myotis lucifugus. Taxonomy (NCBI): domain Eukaryota; kingdom Metazoa; phylum Chordata; class Mammalia; order Chiroptera; family Vespertilionidae; genus Myotis; species Myotis lucifugus. Next base: position 1,000,091 of record NW_005871178.1, read on the forward strand.
TATTCAAATGAATACAAATGTTTAGCAAGTTTAACAGTTAACACAAACACACAAAAACATAACTTTCTTAAAAATAAAGAATAATCTGATAGAAGACCCAATTCAGAACACATTCTAGTTGTAATGAAATACAACTAGACTGCAAAGCAAATAAACTGGGAAAATTATTTGAGATAAATATTCTTTGCACTAAAACAACTACTACAATCTATCAAGCTATTAAGAAAAATAAAACTTCCCTAATAGAAAAATGAGTAGATCTGAAAAGTTAATTTCCCAAAATAAGTAATTAAAATGGCAATAGACAAATGAAAAAAAATGTTCAATCTCCCTAGTTATTAAAATGCAAAATAAAACAATGGGATACCATTTGTTTTTCAAACTATCAAAGATTTAAAAAAATGATTATGGGGCATGATTGTAGAGAAATTGGTACTCTTACTGTTTGTGGTAACACATACACATTAGTACAACTTTTCCACAGGACAATATGACAAACATACAAATGAATTAAAAAAAAATTTTTAAACCTCACCTCAGGATATTTTTTAATTGATTTTAGAAAGAGAGGAAAGGTAGAAGGAGAGAAACATCTATGTGAAAGAGAAATATCCATCGGTTGCCTTCCAGGGAGTGAAACTGCAACCTAGGTACATGCCTCCACCGGGAATGGAACCCACAACCTTTCTGTGCACTGGATGATGCTCCAACTAACGGAGCCACACTGGCCAGGGATGAACTAAAAACCTTAAAACATCTTATCTTTTAACCCAGTAATTTCACTTCTAGGAATTTACCCTAATATATATAAACCTTAGGTTCATACCGTAAGTGTTTATTGAAGTGTTGATTATAATGACAAATTAAAAACAACCAAAATGTCCAACTGGGGACTGTTTGAAAAACTACAAAATTTTGATATGACTAAACATTATCCTATATAATAAAGAGGTAATATGCAAATTAACCCTCACACCCTCACAAGATGGCTGCCTACAACCAGGACAGCAGGGGGTTAGTGAGGGACGACCAAACAACTGAACAGCAGGCTGCGGGCAACCAGGCCGGTGGGGGTTGGGGGCAGTTTGGGGCAACCAAGCCAGCAGGGGGGGCAGTTGGGGGCAACCAGGCCGGCAGGGGAGCAATTGGGGTGATTAGGGGAGGGGGGGAGTTAAGGGCAACTAGGCCAGTGGAGGGGAGCAACCTAGCCAGCAGCGGGGGGCAGTTAGGGGTGATCAGGACGGCAGGGGGGGAACAGTTAGAGGCGACCATGCAGGCAGGCAGGTGAGCGATTAGGAGCCAGCAGTCCAGGATTGTGAGAAGGATGTCCAACTGCTGGTTTAGGCCCAATCCTGGGATTGGGCCTAAACCGGCATTCGGACATCCCCTGAGGGGTCCCGGATTGGAGACGGTGCAGGCTGGGCTGAGGGGACACTCCCCCTCCCCTGTGCACAAATTTCGTGCACCAGGCCTCTAGTGTAGCTAAAAATATTGTATGAAACATGTTTACAAAAGATAGCTTTTGCAAAGTGCTGTTGACAATTCATATGCATCCCTGTGGTAAAGGATTGTACTAAATGGACTCCAAGACCTTGCAGCTCAAGTGATGTCCATGGACCAGTGGCTTTGACATCACCTGGGAGCTTGATGCAAATGCAGATTGTTGCTTCCACCCCTGGACATCATGATCAGAATGGGTATTCTCACAAGATTCTCATGTACATTCAAAAGTGAGATGCAGGCATGGAAGGTGCCCTCTAACTCTTTACTTCTCCATCCACTTACGTTGTTGGAGTCTCCTTTAGCCATTCCTCCTCCGCCTACTCTTGCACAACCTACTAAATATCCATTTAACAACAACCTATAAAAGGCAGAAGACCTGAGTGTGATTTGTGATCAAATGGGTATAATGAGCCTCAAATTAATATAGTCTGATGGATGGTTCTATTCCTTATTGATGGGAATTTGGGGTGGGGGCAGGAGTCCCACTGAAAGCCATTGACAGTCAAATGAGTGTGATGTAGTCAGGTATATTCTCCTTGAACCCAAATGAATCAGAATATACCAAATCTCTCACTGTCCTGTACGATTCTCACCCATTACTCTAGTCAGCAATTTTTGGCTGCCTACCCACTCTTTGGGACTATCTGCAGAAAGGAATGGCATTCTGCCTTCTGAGTAGCATATGCACATTAGTCCCATCCTCCAGGATAGTACTCTTCTTATGCAGACATAAGCTTCCAGCTTTCAACAGCTGATCATCCAAAACTTCACACCAATAATCAGTGGAAACAGAACCAGACCTCATGCATAAGACAAGAACCAGAGCATTTAATGACAACTGGATGTTAAATACCACTTCTCTGGTAGTTTCATCTTCTTCCAGTTCCCAACTCACAATATTTTATGCTCTGCAACAACCAGCAGCTTTCAACACTCCCATCTTCTGTGCCTTTCCTGTGACCTCAGTCTGGAAGGCCCTTTCGGTTTGTCGCTGCCTGAATAATCTCTGTTTGTCCTGGGAGACTCAGCTCAAGATGTATCTGCTCTCCCAGGCAGCCTTCCTTCAACCTCCAGGCTGCACGACATGCGCCTTTCTCCCTTCCCATAGCACCTTGGTTCAACCTCCATTGTATCACCTTAGACCAGTTCTGTCCAATAGAAATATAACAGGAGCCACATACATTTAAATTCCTAGCAGCAAAATTTTTTTATTATTATTAAATATGTTGTTATTGATTTCAGAGAGAGGAAGGGAGAGGGAGAGAGAGAAATATCAATGATGAGAGAGAATCATTGATTGGCTGCCTCCTGCACGCCCCACACTGGAGATTGAGCCCGAAACTCGGGCATGTGCCCTGACTGAGAATTGAACCGTGACCTCCTGGTTCATGAGTTGATGCTCAACCGCTGAGCCACACTGGCTGGGCCCATTGCAAGTTGTTGTTTTTTTTTTTAAATTAAAAATTAGCAGGTGAAAGAAATTTTAATTATGTGTTTTACTTAATCCAGCATATTCAGAATGTTATTTCAACAGGAAATCAATACAATACTAAAAATTCATTATTTTACAGTTTTTATCATATCAAGTCTTCAAAATCCATTGTGTCCTTTACACGTAGAGCACATCTCAATTCAGACTGGCCCCATTTCAAGTACTCAGCAGTCACACTTGGCTAGTGGTGACTGTATCAGACAGCCCAGCCTTACACTGCAGTAATCTACTTATGAGTCTGTTGTCCCCACCAGAAGTAAGCTGCTCAAGGGCAAAGTCAATGCCTTACTTATAGTATCATCAGTGTCACATCAGTGCCTGGTACATAATGAGCACTCGGTAAATGCTAGCTAAACTGAACTGACCTGAAGGTATTTGGAGAGAAGGTGGGATTTTAACAGCTGTTCACATGAAGAGGACCTTAAGCATACTTGTAATAATTATGATGCTAGGGATAATAGCTAATATTTTTGTCTTGGGCAATGTTCTGTGCTCTGTCAATGTGTATCTCATTTAACCCTAACAACCCACACTCTATGTCAGTGATGGCGAACCTTTTGAGCTTGGCGTGTCAGCATTTTGAAAAACCCTAACTTAACTCTGGTGCCGTGTCACATATAGAAATCTTTTGATATTTGCAACCATAGTAAAACAAAGACTTATATTTTTGACATTTATTTTATATATGTAAATGCCATTTAACAAAGAAAAATCAACCAAAAAAACGAGTTTGCGTTTCACCTCTGACACGCGTGTCATAGGTTCGCCATTACTGCTCTATGTACTAGTATTGCCTTCACTTTATGGTAAAAGAAACTTGACCCCAACTCATACTTCTACTCAGTGGAAGAGCCAGAACTTACTGAAATAGTTTCTAGAACAACAAAGTAAATGATAAACACACCCACAACCCCAACAGACAAAAAGTAGAAAGACAACATTCACAGATGTTACACACCTACTCCAATAGATAAGGCTTCTCCCGAGTTTCCCTTACCGTCCCCACCAGTATCTTCTCTGGGACCCTGCGGCCTGGGGAGTTCTGCCTTCTGCAGTGTGTAACGCTTTTCCAAGTTCTTGAACCAGCCCTTCCCGGTTTGAAATTTACTGTATCGCATACTTGCCATCTAAAGTGCTTGCATTCTGCCTATCTTGTCAAAATGGCAGAGCTTTTCACAAACCATTCCAGTGAATAAAGTCACTTTTCTCAGAGCCTAATCGCCCAGTATCTGGAGAAAGGGTAGGGTATAAACAGCTGGCTTTGCTCCACCACTGTCCCCAGAGGCCCCAGTCTCACTTACGTGGCCTGGGTGGGGGGAGGGGTGTAGCAATCGCTGCTGATGTGTGCTTTTGTTTAAGGCAACCAGGCTCAATTGTGCTTCAGAAAAAACGATGCAGATTGCAAGTTTTTATTCTTCTGATGTACAAAAATTCCATTATCTCTAAACCCCAGGAACCAGAACCACATCTGGCAAAGGAAATAAAGCTCGAGTCTTAAGGAGAGAATCGATTAGGAGCTTTGAAAACAGGCAGCCCATTTGGATTTGATGTGGTGGGAAATAAAGAACGCTGGAGGGTTTCTGAGCACGCCAGTGATGTGATGAAAACAGTGATTAAGGAAGATGAAATGCAAGCAGGACAAATTGCGGGGAGGGGCTGGGATGAGAGAGGAAGCAGTCATCTGGGCCCAGGGAGGTGGAGAGAGCAAGAGAAAAAGCAGGCGTTTTAGGAAAGGGCTCCACCACTCTGTATAAATTAGTTAACATATGCCCATCCCCAAATCACTTTACTACCAAGTTACTACCAGATCTTTAATCTCTTATTCTATTTGAGAAGGCAAAAATAAACCCGTGAGGAGCTAAATATTTTCATTAAGATGATAATAAAATTTCATCTGTGAATATAATGGTTTAACTGTATGTATACCCTGCTGAGAAAATGAGCCGGCAGAACAGTACATGGGGCAGAAATGGAGCACAGAAAAAATGATATTAGGCCCTTATTCACAGAATACAACCACAATGAAAACAAAAATAAAATTTAAAGCAGCCTCATGTGAATGAAGCCCAAATGACAGAATATAATCCCCCAAAGTGTAACCCTGAGCCTGTCCCCAATTCATTGCCCTTCGGGGCTCTAAAAGCACCCTAGCAGTTAAGTCCTCTAGTGGCAGGAGGTATAGGCTGACTCTCAGGTGGACCAATATCGTTTGCCAAAGCCCGGCACCCTAAGCCGTCATGTTCTTCAAGTCTGGATGCAATTTTATATGGTCCGGAGACTTAAGTTCTTTTCATCCAAGTTTAGGCCTAGAAAGCATCTTGGAGAACATCTGAACCCAGAGCTTATAAATATTTACAAGCTGCACGCCCCCTTTTCCATTTAATCTAATAGAAATACAATGGATAAATATTAAAATGGGCACCTTGAGGAAGGAAGGACGGAGGTGAAAGCCCAGAATTCCAACTACTCGTTCTCCCCTTCCCTGTCCCAACACCGGCCCGCACCCCACAGGACTTAGATACACTGTAGCCGACCCAGAAGTCCTCCCTAGGAAAGCCCTTTGCAAAAATACTAAAGAGTCCAGTGCTTTTGTTTGGTCTTGGCTTCTTGTGACAGAGGGGAAAAATTGAAGCTCAGTAAGTTTAAAACAGGATTTCCATTTCTACCCACATGACATTTTAAATAAAAGCCTTCTTCTAGAAACACATAGAATTCTAGCGAAATACAAATACCCATTTAAATGTATAAAAGGAACTCATAAGACATAAACTCTTCAGTTTGAAAATATGGGTATAACCTATAACCCTCTAATTCCATGTCTAGATATATGTCCCCAGGACAATTTTTTAAATTCTTAGTGGAGATGCATCATTGGGTCATGAAATCACTTTGGTAAATTGCAACCAGCATATTTTTTGGGGGTGTGAAATAGATTGGGTTAAACTGGATTATAACTTAATAGAAAATAAGGGTGAGCTTTATTTTGAGAAACTTTCAGTCCACATATATGTGTATACACACACAGACAAATGCAGCACATGTATGTGCTGGGCTTCCATATAAAATGTATGTTTAACTGTGGGTGTAGATAAAACTTTTTGGAAATGTTATTTAGAGAAGCTTTTGTATGTTAGTATAGGAAATACATAAGAAGATTCATTGAAGCATTGGTTAAATAATGCAAAATTAAAAGCAATCTAGCACTTCCAGTCAGGATGATAGAGTAAATGCTATGCTCATCTCCAACATCAAAATTACAACTAAATTACAGATCAACCATCATGCAGAACCACCTGAAGACTAGCTGAACAGAAGTCCTGTAACTAAGGATGTAAAGAAGAAGCCACAAAGAGACCGGTGGGAGGTCTCAGAGACACAGAATAGGCAGGTCCCATGCCCACAGTGTGGTGATTAAGAATTGGGAGAGATATCTCAGCTGTGGAAGTCCCCCTAAGCAGTAAGGGACCCCAGACCCTGCTCCCCAACCTGGGGCACCAGTGCCAGGAAGGGGAATCTGCCATAACATATGGCTGTGAAAATCAACAGGGGTTACATCCAAGTGATGGAGGGCTGCTGGAGTCCCAGGTGTTTCTCTTGAGGGGCCTGCACACCCTCTCTCTCCCTCCCTCCTTCCCTCCCACAAAAAAAGGCAAAAAGAAAAGGGCCTGTTTTATACACGCCGAATAGCGAAGCCCTGAGAAGGGCACCACCGCAGAGAAGCCGGGTTTTTGGAGTGCGGAAGTAGTGCGACCCGAAAGAGGGAAGGAAAGGGATTTTGCTTACCGTTTATCTGGTTGAGGGTGGAGAGAGCGGGCGAGCAAGACGGAGGAGGTAGAAACGTCCAGTGACAACAGGAAATTAAGTCGACCAGCTTTCGCTAGCTTATGTTCGTCAAGGTTTATATCAGCTCGCGGACAACGTACGCATTTCTAGATGACTATTCCTCGATGTATTAGTAGTAGGCTTGAGAAGTGTAGACAGCTTTATTTTT
>NW_005871178.1:1007494-1063230 GCF_000147115.1 Myotis lucifugus
CAGATGCACAATTCTCAAAATATTAGCAAATTAAACTCAGCAATAGATTAACAAGATCATTCAGTAGGATCAAGAAAGATTTATTCCCAGGTTGCAAGGTTGGTTCAATATATGCAAATCAATGACAATGATATACTACATAAAAAAAGTGAAGGATAAAAATCATAGGAACATATCAATGGATGCATAAAAAGCAAAAAGCATTTGACAAAATCCAACAGCCATTTATGATAAAAACTCTCAGCAAAGTGGGGCTAGAGGGAGCACACCTACACATAATTAAAGCCATGTGTGGACAAACCCACAGCTAACATCATACCCAACAGTGGAAGCTTAAGCTTTTTCTTTAAGATCAGGAGCAAACAAGGATGCCATTTTCACCACTGTTATTCAATATAGTATTAGAAGTCCTAACCTCAGTAATCAGACAAAAGGAAAAAAAAGGCATCGGAACTGGAAAGGAAGAGACAAAACTATAATAATTTGTAGAGGATATGGTACTATATCTTGAGAACCCCAAAGATTCCATAAAAATTATTAGAATAAATGATTTTAGAAAAATAGCAGAATACAAATTAAATATTAGTAAATAAGTTGCATTTTTATATACCAATAACAAACTATTAGAAAGAGAAATTAAGGAAACAACTTACAATTGCATCAAAAGAGTAAAATACCTAAAAATAAATTTAACCAAGAAGATAAAAACTTGTACTTGAAAAGCAATAAGACATCAACAAAAGACCTTGAAGATGATACAAATAAATGGAAAGATATATCGTGCTCATGGATAGGAAGAATTAACACCATTAAAATATTCATAATACCCAAAGCGATCTACAGATTCAATGCAATCCTTATCAAAATACCAATGGCATTTTTCACAGAACTAAAACAAATAATCCTAAAATTTATATGGAACCACAAAAGACCCTGAATAATCAAAGCAATCTTGAGAAAGAAGAACAAAATTAGAGGTATCGTGCTTTCAAACTATGCTACAAGGCCATAGTAATCAAAACATCATGGGTATGAACAAAAAATAAACATATAGATCTTTGGAACACATTAGAGAGCTCAGAAATAAATCCTTGCCTATATGGTCAATTAACATTGGTGGCAAGACATACAATGGGGTAAAGACAGTCTCTTCAATAATCGGTGTTTGGAAAACAGGACAGATACATACAAAAGAATGAAACTGGTTCACTTTCTTATACCACATACAAGAATAAACTCAAAATTGATTAAAGACTTAAATGTCAGACCTGACACCATAATATTCCTAGAAGAAAATATGTATAGGCAGTAAAATCTTTGACATTGCTCTTAGTAATTTTTTATATGTCTCCTCAGGGAAACAAAAAATAAACAAATGGGACTACATTAAAGTAAAGAGTTTTGCACAGAGAAGGAATCCATCAACAAAATGAAATGACAATCTATTGAATGGGAGAAGACCACAGCCGGTGTGGCTCGGTGGTTGAGCACCAACCCATGAACCAAGTGGTCACTGGTTGATTCCCAGTCAGGGCACATGCCTGGGTGGTAGGCTCGATCCCCAGTAGGGGGTGTACAGGAAGCAGCCAATAGATGATATTTCTCTCTCATTGACGTTTCTATCTCTTTATCCCTCTCCCTTCCTCTCTCTCTAAAAGTAGTAAAAACATATTTAAAAATAGTGAATGGGAAAAAATATCCACCAATGATAAAGGGTTAATATCCAAAGTATCTAAGATACTAATACAACTTAACACCAAAAAGGACCCGAACATACACTTCTCCAAAGAGGACATACAGATGGACAATAGACATATGGAAAGATGCTCAATGTCACTAATCATCAGAAAAATGCAAATTAAAAACACAGTGAGATATCACCTCACACCTGTCAGAATGGCTATCACTAATACATCAACAAACAACAAGTGTTGGTGAGGAAATGGAAAAAAGGGAACCCTCATGCACTCACTGTTGGTGGGAATGTTAATTGGTGTAGCCACTGTGGAAAATAGTATCCCTCAAAATATTAAAGGTAGAAATACCAAATGACCCAGTAATTCTACTTCTGGGTATTTATCCAAATAAATCTAAAACTCCAATTTAAAAAGATATATGCACCTGTATGTTCATAGCAGCTTTGTTTACTATAGCCAACATTGGAAGCAAACTAGATGTCCATCAATAGCTGTATGTATAAAGATGTGGTACATACACACAGTGGAATATTAATCATAAAAAAGAGTGAAATCTTATCACTTGTGACATGAATGGACCTAGAGGGTATTATGCTAAGTGAAATAAGTCAGACAGGGACAAATACCATATGATTTTACTTTATGTGGATTCTAAACACCAAAATGAACAAACAAACAGAAACAAACTGGTGGTTGCCAGATCGGAGAAGGTTGGTGGTAGGATTAAAAATGTGAAGGGATTAAGAAGTACAAACTGCCGGTTATAAAAATAGCCACAGAGCTGTGATGTACAGCAGAGGGAATACAGTCAATAATACTGCAATGTCTGTGTATGGTGCCAGATCGATCCTGGACTTATCTGGGTGATCAGGTATATAAATGTGTAATCATGAAGTGAAATACTGGAAATTAATATAACATTGTATGTCATTTGAAATAGAAAAGTAAAATAAAAATTTAAAGAAGCAATCTGAGTGTTCATCAATAGAAAAACGAATATACATAGATAGTGGTCTGTTCATGAAACATTACACTACATAGCAGTTAAAATGAATGGGCCAGAGCTATGTTTCTGAAATCTAATGCTAGATTCAGAAAAAGCCAGTGTGCTTCCATTTATTTAAAGGTTCAAAACATGCAAAACGACAGTCCCTACTGTTGAAAGACACATATGTATACGGAAGTAGGAAAGCATGCAAATTCAGGGCAGTGTTTATCTGTGGGGTGGGAGGAAGGCACATGGGATTGAAGAGGAATCAGGTAGGTCTGAAGTGAACTTGTCAAAATGTTAGGATTGCCTAGAACTCAGTACTGACACACAGAGTTTTGTTATTCTGTTCTCCCTATTTGTTGTTGTTGTTGCTTTTTAAAAATGGTTTTGTAAGTCACAGGTACTCACTTGAGACCAGATGGATGGCTGGAGGGTAATCTGGAAGAAACCCAGGATGGGATCCTGACCGAGTTCCAAGCTAGTCTTCTTTCCACATGGCTCCCAGTTCATGATCTGTCTGCAAATAAAGGATTTGTGTCATTTTTGGTTCTAATCTTAGTAATTTATTTTTACCTGAGAGATATTGTTCCCCAAAGACCACCAGGCCACGTCTGCTCTGGCCGGAAATAGCACAAAGCACATTTACTCTGAGGCTGAGCTGTTGCTTCCCAGTTTGGCTCTGTTTTCCAACCTTGCTCACTCATTGCAACAAAATACTGAGCCATTGAAAGATCTTTAGAGAGAGAGAGAAAGATGACCTAAATATGCAAAAAGTATAAAGGTGGGAAGAAAGAGTGAGAGGGGAGAAGAGGGTGGGGGGAGAGAAAAGAGGGGAGGAGAGGGGGAGGAGAGAGAGAAAGAGAATCAGCTTTGCATGAGGAAATAGACAAACTCACAGGAAGTGATCAAATAAAGTCAGAATATTGCGAGAAACCATGAAACAAGCATGGGATGTATTTTAGATGTGTATAACTTGAAGGAGTAGCACTTCTATAGACTTTGAGCACAAATGTACAATCTAATGGGAGGGAGTTCATTAACTTTTTTCCAGTCTATCATATGACAAAAACAAGGAGACAAAGGATACTTTGGCAACTCCTGGAGACCCTTATGCAGAGAGATTTATTGAGCTTTTGGAAGCATGACTTCCAGGTCAACTTGAGCTTTTCAGGTGGGTGAGCCAAAGCTTTCTGCTGTTGGAGGCAGTAACCCAGACAATAAGAAGATAGCCCTTACATAGGACAGGATCTGTGACAGATCATTCTCTGGAGTCAAACAGCAAACTGGACATAACTATGAATCAGATTCTTCTCACCCTGGGATGCCTACGAACGATATGAACTATGAACATATTCTTTCTGTACTGCTGGAGACAACAGCCTTGTAACAGAATTCCTTGTATTGTATCGAGAGCAATGCAGCTACCACTAACGTTGATTGAGCACACACTCTTATAAATCCTTTCTGTCATTTAGTCTCAACCATCTTCCCAGGAAAGTACTCTTGCTAGCCTCCTTTTATAGCAAACAAAACCGAGACCCAGGAAGGTTAAGTCATATACATCAGGTCCCCCGAAAGAAGTGTGGAGCCAGGATTTGGAGCAGCCAGTTGCTGCTAACAGACTGAGCTTTTATGTGCCACACTATGCCTGGGAGACAGTATCTATATATATAATCTCTATATATAAAACCCTAATATACAAATAGACCGAATGGCAGAACCGAACAACTGGTTGCTATGATGTGCGCTGACCACCAGGGGGCGTGAGCAGAACATGTGGGTGTCGGCTGTGGTGGGCTGGTGGAGCAGGTGAGTGGGGGCGCCAGACAAAGGCGGGGCACCAGTTGCTGTTATCAGGGTGAGCCTCTGGTGGTTACTGAAAATTCTTTGCTCCTGTGCGCTGTGGTCTCACCCAGTGCTCACACCCTGCTGCCGGCACTGGCCCCACTTGCACCTGCTGCCAGCGCTGGAGCCGCCGCTCGCACCCGCTGCCGGCCCCGATTGCTCAGCGCCATCAGTGGGTGCGAGTGGTGGCTGCTGGCCCCGATTGTCCCTCAGGATTTCTCTACCTCCCCCTGCTCCTGAGGGGCGATCGGAGCAGCAGCCACCACTCACACCCACTAACGGCACCGACCCCGTTTGCACCCCCTGCTGGCACTGGCCCCAATCGCTCCGCGTGGTCAGCTCATGGGAGCAGTGGTGGCAGGAGCAGGGCTGCTGGCAGACAGGGGACCAGGGGCCGCAGCGGGAGGGGCCGGGCGAGGGTGCAGAGGATGGGTCGAAACCTGCCCCTGTGCCCACTGCAGCCTCGCGGCCCACAATTCCTTTCAAGGTGCACGAATTCATGCACTGGGCCCCTAGTTTAAAATAAGTGGAAGCAGCTATTGAGATGACAGCATCAAGTTATATGAGGACCAGGGGACCTGGGCTTCAGATACAGCAGATCTAAGGGGCAAATATTCATATGTCAGTGAAGGTGGGGATGGTTTGCTGAAAATCAGAATCCTTTCCTTGGAGCTCCCAGCAACCTAGAACATCCGCCACGGGGCACCTCTGTGTCCTACCCCACCTAAATTATGGCTAATTCTGCAATGTCCCTCAACCCTCAGACAGCACAAATAGAGATGGACTTGGAAATTATATTGGATGAAAGTTGGAATGCTTAAGCTTGAGTTCAGTGTTGTCACTTACTAACTAAATGGATTCATTTCCGTGAAATAAGAAAAAGAATGCCTGCTACTTAGAACAGGCAAGTCAAACCAGATAGAGGCACAGAGAACTCTGTACACATTGTTGACACGTGAAATATTTTTTTTCTTTGTTCCATAAGTCAAAGCAGAACATTACAACAAAATATTGGAATTATCTACATAAGACCCTTGCAGATCTCAAAGAGCCTTCTTTTTCATTTAGTACTAGAGGCCCAGTGCACGAATTTGTGCACCAGTGGAGTCCCTCGGCCTGGCCTGTGGGATTAGGCCGAAACCGGCTCTCCGACATCCCCCAAGGGGTCCCAGATTGTGAGAGGGTGCAGCCCAGGCCGAGGGACCCCACTGGTGCATGATCGGGGCTGGGGAGATACATGGGAGGTTGGCCCGCCTGGGAGGGCTCCAGGGCATGTCCGGCCCACCTCACTCAGTTCCGATTGGCCAGACCCCAGCAGCAAGCTAACCTACCGGTTGGAGTGTCTGCCCCCTGGTGGTCAGTGCACATCATAGCGAGCAGTTGAGCGGCCTTAGCATATCATTAGCATATTATGCTTTGATTGGTTGAACGGCCGACCAGATGACCGGACATTTAGCATATTAGGCTTTTATTATATAGGATTATTAACATTGGTCCAGTCATTTTTCCATTTTTATTCCATCTCTAATAGGAGGGGTATTAATCACCAAAGTTTCTTCTAACTGATATTTTGTGATTTATTTTGTACCAGTTCTAGGAGAACTGGACTGGGGTTTCTAAATGGTAGTGTGGGTACTTCCAAGTCACCTTATTCTTCTAAAGTAAACAATCATTGCATTGCTAGGGCCCCACCAATCACACAGGACCCCAGAGGAAATCTAACAGCCCACAGATATCATTACAATGGTTCTAATTGCCCCGGGTTCAAGTAGGGAGGGTGGCCTTCATTCTAACACTTTTGTTCTGGGTAATGCCAGACACAAGAGGAAAAAGTTTGAGAAAGCTTTCAGCCCTGTGATCTCAAGTCACTGCTTCACTGATAAGTGTCACTTGAAAACGATGTCAGGTATGGCCAGCTAAGGCAAGCTGGGAGCCAGAGCCAGGAGCCCTCCCGGCTTCCTGCCTCTCTGTGTTGGTCTTTTCCCAGCAAGACACATCAAGTGAGGCAACTCTAACCTGTGGGGGTGTCTGAAGCGTGGTCCTAAAGCAGCTGTGTGACGGCTGAGTGCTTTGCCAGTCCCTCCGGAATAGGGCTGACCCCATTCCAAGGGAAGCCAGCCCCTGGGGAGCCTGGGGACGAGGCTGAGAATGACAGGTCCATTTTCAAAGGAAAGGGGATGATCAGTAACCCTGATCACAGTCTATTACGTGGACCCTCCCCCAGCCATCCATCCCCTGGGTTCTGACAGGCTGAAGCAGATGATAGGAAAAGTCACTTATACAACTTGTAGCTGTCTGCAGCCTGGAGATACACATAATGCCCGTGGCTGGAACGGCTACAGTGAGATGAGCCTGGGTGGCCTCCCAAATCACCGTGCAGTGGACACGCATCCATGATTCATTCTGTGTCTCTAGCAGGCCACGCTCACTCCTGCCTGGGGCCTCTGCACTGGCCACTCTCTCCCCAAAGCTGGGCCCGCAGGTCTCACACAGCTGGCTCCTTTCTGCAATTGAAATTTCATTTGCAATATCATTTTCTTAGACCTTCCGTGCATACAGCCTCCCAGGACTCTCCATCACAACACTCCATTTTACATTTCATATAGAACTTCTCATTATCTGAAATGATTCTGTCCATTTGTTTTTCTGGTTTATTTTCTATTTTCCCCTTAGAATGTTAACTTAACGAGAGCCAACATCATCTCTGTGTTCTCCAAACTAGCCCAGCACCTAGAAAAATATGTAGCAGACGATAAGGGATCAATAAAAACCAGTAAAATTAATTCGTTAATGGGTTAATTCTATTTAGGACACGTGTGTACTAGCAGTGGTGAGATTTCAAATCTTCAGGGTAGTTATCATAGACACTTTGAATATGCCACCATTTCATGAGCCATCCCCTATCCTCTCCCCCATTAAAAATCGGACAGTCACTATAATCCCTAGGGACTGGCTCCTGACAGCTATATTTATACTACATAACGTTTTCACTGAGGAATGAATTTGGTTTTAAGTAACGACAATAACAATGACCTATCTCAGTGCACTGTGATTTCAACAGATAAGTTATCATTCTTCTCGATTAAGAACAACTCAGGAGTGAAATCCAGTGTCAGTGTGGCAGCTCAACCATAGAGGGGCCTTGGCTCCTTCTCCTTTGCACACTCTGTTCCCAGCACAGAACTTTCATCTGGTGCTTGTCATATCATGGTCACAGGATGACTGCTGCACCACCAGGCATCGCATCTAAATTCCAGAGAAGAGGAGGAAAAGCAAAAGGAGAAAGAGCCACCCATGCCAGGTAAATCTGTTGTTTCTTTTTATTGGGAAAACAAAAGCTTTCCCAGAACCCATATCCAGACACCTTTATTTACATCTCCTACATTGGTGCTGGGTCACATGGCCACCGCTACACCAATTACTGACAAAGGGAAAAGATTACTAGGACTGCTCAGGGGCGGGGAACATCTGGCCCTTGAGCCATATGAGGCCCTGGAAATCATGTGGTCTGGCCCTGCCAAGGCATTAGGGGTGAGTTAATTAAATGTTTGACCAAATACAGCAGGCTAATTTTTAAGTTGATAATTTTGCATGGCCCACAATAATGTTATAAATATCCAAATGGCCCTTGGCAAACAAAAGGTTCCCCATCCCTGGCTTAGATTGTCACAATTTATCCTCTGGGGCTGGAGAAAGGACCTATTTTTCTTCAGATCAAGGTATTGCCACATTCTCCTCAACAAACAGATGTGTCATTAACTAAATGAGCTAGAGTAGACTTGATTCAAAGTCAGAGCTGAGGCTTACAGAAGCTGAGAGTTAAAGGCAGATCTCTTAAGCTGTCACATTTTTTAACTTTAAGATTTGATTGGGCAAACTGTTTAAATTCTATCATATGCTCAAATATACTCACAGTATATTTCCCTTTTCTGTTAAGCTAGCTCAAGATAGAGTCTGTTATTTAAAACTAAAGGGTCTTTGTTACAGAGCATCTAACTACCAACATTCTACATGGGCAAGAGGGCTGCACTGCATGGTTGCTGTAGAGGGTCAGACAGTCCACCCACACCTCCCTCAAGAATGATTCTTTGTACCAAACACTGTGCTCCTCCCGGGGCAACCCAAACACTGAGACATTATGTCATCAGCCTGACAACCTTCCCTCCTCTTCATCTTCACAAGTATTTGCTGAGGTCCCCAGTGGAAAGAGAGGGCTGCTGAGCACTAAAGGCCTGCCTTGTGACAGAGGAATGGGGGCTGTGCAAAGCACCCACACTAGCTAGGGAAGGAATGGAACTGTGGAGCTGTCACGTCACAAATCTACGTCGAAGGCCAAAAATATATGGAGCCTTCTGATTATCAGCCCAGCACATTTTTTTCTTTTTTAAGCCATTCGATTATTCAGGGCACGTACACACGTATGTACACACACACGGCCATCTACACACCTACAATCAAGAAGGATCCCAATGAGTGAAAAGCCTGGCAAGTCCAGCTTATTATTCCATCCCTGCTAATAGCCACAATGAATATTTTATGAGAGATTATAAGGATTGCTACTCAAGTATTTTAGAGGGCTATCTCTACAGATCTCTTACTCTGTCATCTATGAATTTGATCTACATTCTTCTTCAATGTATACATTTTTTCAATTTACGTAAATTTTAGACAGATTTTTCAAAATGTGTTGCTTGGCCCTAACTGGTTTGGCTCAGTGGATAGAGCGTCGGCCTGTGAACTGAAGGGTCCCAGGTTCGATTCCGGTCAAGGGCATGTACCTTGATTGTGGGCACATCCCCAGTGGGGGCTGTGCAGGAGGCAGCTGATCAATGTTTCTCTCTCATCGATGTTTCTACCTCTCTATCCCTCTCCCTTCCTCTCTGTAAAAAATCAATAAAATATATATATTTTTTAAAAAATGTGTTGCTTGCAGCTTACATGTTTCACATGAACAAATGGTTCCATGATCATATGACTTTGGAAACACCTGGTTAAAGAAAGTTGAATGGCTTCTTCATCGAAAGACATTACTAGCCCAATACGCATAATGAGTAGCCAAGGGAGGGATTTAGTGTGTGGTATCTTCCAAATTTGTTTAACCACAAATATTTTTCCTTGGTGTATATTGAAAGGCTGGTGTTTGAAGAGATAAGCTTTGGGAAGCACTGCAGGGGGGAAGGATGCAGGAGTTAAAGCCTAGAAACTACTACCTCTTTTAAGGATCAAGAGGCATATTCTACGACTTGGTGAAGTAGGTCATGTCCAAACTTATATGTACCCCTAGTGAATGTCACTCGATAGGAACAGGGGACTAAGGGATGATGCTAACTAAGTTCTACATCACAGCTGCTGTCTCGGGTGAAAGCACATTGAGCTAGGAGGGAGTGCACTTGTGATCTCAAGCTGATCATGTTATGTCTCTGATCATCAGGTTCCCCTCCTTCAAAAGGAGCATGACAGACCATATGAGAATGAGGAGAAGGAGGTGATTACCAAAGGCTCAACACCCTATTATTTTTCGCCTGTTCTAACCTTTATCAAAGACGTTTTCAACAATGCAAGAGTGAGCAGGCCACAATGACCTCAGTGACAGGACACACAAAAACTGATTTGTCTTGTTTAGATCCACCTTCTCTGAAAGACCACTTGGTACATTATAACAACTACCCTGTTTCCCAATATACAAACGTTTCCCTAAGATACCTGGCACCAATTAGGCTGCTTCATAGCCTGTATATACTTAAGCATCCCTACACGGACAAAATGATGTTAGGAGAATTAAATGCCAAGATTGGCAATGGTTTTGCCAAAGCTTCTTCACAGGACACCTAGAAGTCAACCTTGCTTCCAGGCACAGAGAGATCCAAGTCCAAGAAGAAATAACTGAACAAACTCTTTATCATCACAATGTAATAATATAAACTGTGGTTTATGGAATAAGTCCAGGAGAACTTCATCTCTAACTCTAAAGGTTCAACATTATCAGCCATTTGATAGTCAGAACTTTATTGTTTATCTTTATCCTCCAGATGAATATTTTCAGTCTATATTAATTAGGATCCATATTCCCCTAAATTTACTTTGACCCTATGCTCTCCTAAATTGAATCATTTGAAATGTTCTGTGTGAAAGGAAATGGTCTTCTCTATGGCAATAGAAACAAGAATATTAAAAGCCATATAGTGTAATAGGAAACAAAAATAAACTAACAAGAGCATCAGGAGAACAAGATTCTAATCAGTGTTTAGACAGCTGTTGTCAGGAGTTGAATCTTGTCTTCCCCAAAATTCATATTTTATAGTCCCAACCCTCAGCTCTTTATAATGTGACTTCACTTGGACTTAGGGTCTTTAGGGTCTAATCAAATTAAAATGAGGTCAGTAGGGTGGGCTCTAATCCAATATGGGCGGCGTACTTAAAGAAAAGAACATTTGGACAAAGACTCAAATAGTAAGAAGATGATATATTCAATAGATAAGGGAGGAGATGGCATCTACAAGCCGAGGAGAGAGGCCTAGAACAGGTTCTTCCCTCACAGTCCTCAGAAGGAACCAACTCTGCCAACACCTTGACTTTGAACGTCTAGCCTTCAGAACTGGGTGGCAATACGTTTCTGTTGTTTAAGCCACTCAGTCTGTGGTACTTGGTTATGGCAGCCCTGACAAAATATTTTTGGGTATGTCTTCCAATATCTCTGGGTCCATTTCCTCATCTGTAGCACGAGGCGGGTAAATGGCCTTTGAAATTGCTTTTATGTCTAAAGGTTAACGATTAAGGATGAAAGTAGCCTCTCACCAATTCTCCTGAGATGTAAACACGCACCATCTTCTGAGAAAAGCTTTCCCTCTTATCGGCAGATCAATGAATGGGAAGCCGTCTTTGATAATCCTGTCTGGCCTTCCTAATTTATATTTCAGTAATGACTTCAGGAAGCAAAATAAGGAAGAAAGGAGGCTCAAAGTAACTCCTACGAAAGGCCACAGACTTATAAGTTTATATCATTTTATAAGAAATTCATCATTTGGAAAAATTGGCTTATAATAGATTCTAAGGGAAGTGCTGGGGTGGGATCAGTTGAAAAGACCAATAACAAATCTAAGTTTCATGACATGGTTCCCCAGAACAGAGCCTCTGTAAATTAAATAAAAGCACACATTTTTGTGCTCTCTTCACAGCCCATTTCTGGGATCCCCTCTCTCTCACACTTAAATGTTAATCGTAAAAGGAAATATGTTTCAGGCACAACTATGGAACATCTGAGTGCTACTATCCTGTTCCAGCTCACCAATAAAACAGTTAATAACAATGACTTTTTGCAACATTTATCAACCTCTTATCAGCTTGTATCATCTTGGTATAAATCCCAGGCTATTAATGCATCTTCAAAGCCTGCACTGTAGTAATAATGCCAGAATCATAGTGGGTAATGAGCATTTTGGCAACTGAAATTGCAGTTGTAAATGCTATAAAGCAGAACTGATGTGCTAGCTCCCCATTCTCTTTACCTCATTGAATGTATCCTCTCCTGCCAAAGGAAATGCAAAGGTAAGTATTCTATGATATGATTTTATCATTGCTAAGAAGCAGTGATAGGGTAACCTTCATAAGCAGCTAAATGGCTGGCTTAACATCAACTATATTAAAACAAAAATCAATACACTTGGCAAGCATCAATCCAACATTTAAATGCAGTGCTTGTATTAGTCAGGGTCTCAGTAAGATGGAACACACAAGTCAGGATAATTCAAAGAGGGTCTATTTACTCAACAACTTTTTACGAAGGCATACTCAGGGTGCGACAAAAATCACAGGGACTGTGGGCAATAATCCAGGGCTAGGAGCTGAGGCACTGTGACCACCCTTAGGCACAAGGCGATAAGGAGGAGGAGTGGTGAGCAGAACCCAGAAAAGGGCTCAGTCTCACTTTAGTCACCAGCCACAACTGGGGTCCCTACGGGACTCACACTTCCGCCCAGTTGACTACAAATCTGGAGGTTCCTGCAACTTCCACTCAGGTTCAATCATTCACTAGAGAACTCAGGATAGCTCCCTACTTCCTATTACATCTTTATTATAAAGGACACAACTCAGAAACAGACAAAAGAAAGAGATGCACAGGCCAGGAGGGCACAGAGCCCCCATGCCCTCTCTGAGTGCGCCCCCTCCCAGCACATCAACCGGTTCACCAACCTGAAAGCTCCCTTAGCCTCGCTGCTTCAGTGTTTATGGAAGTTCCATTATGTTGGCATGATTTCCCAAATCACTGGCCACTGGTGTGTGAACTCAACCTGTAGCCCCTCCCTTCTCCCGGAAGTTGGAAGTGGGGCTGATAGTTCTCATTCTCTAATCACATGGTAGGTTCTCTGGTGACCAGCCCCCATCCTGCAGCTATCCAAGCGCCAAATGTAGTAACCTCATTAGAATACACGAGACACTCCTATGTCTCTGGAAACTCCAAGGATTTTAGGACAGTGATGGTCTGGTGCCGTGTCACATATAGAAATTTTTTGATATTTGCAACCATAGTAAAACAAAGATTTATATTTTTAGTAAAACAAAGATTTATATTTTTAATATTTTATATATTTAAATGCCATTTAACAAAGAAAAATCAACCAAAAAAATGAGTTTATAGGTTCGCCATCACTGTTTTGGAGCTCTGTGCCAGGAACTGGGACAAAAACTATATATGTAACTTTTTTACCATGCCACACCAGCACACTGTACCACCAAGCATGTCAAACTCACAGCCCGCGGGCCGCATGTGGCCCACAACAAATATTTTTTGCGGCCCAGCCAATTTAACGGTATGTAAGAAACGTTTTAATAAAAATGTTGTAACTTAATTTTTACAATATCCTGTTATACATAATTATTAATAACGAACTACAACGTTCACTAATGACTGATAACTATAATTGTGTTGCATTCATTTCTCTTACGCGCCTTACGCACAGGTGCACCATTTCTCTCCACTAATACCAGCAGCGAATATTTTAGCAGCCGATGGCCAAGTCATTAGTCTTGGACTGACTTGTTTGGTGTGCGCAACAGGAAGTATTTCACTTTCGGAGAACAAGAAAAATAGGTTTATTTGCATTACGCTTATTAATTTGTACAGTTAATTCAGTGTCTGGTAAGTTAATGTTCAAAAAATATATTCATTTTTATTAAGATGTCCTATTATTTTATAATGATTACTCATTTTATTTCAGCCCTTTGTATTCAGCATGTCTCTATTGAAATAAATCTATGTTTCTATGAAAATGAAGCTTTTGTTTTTTTGCGGCTCACATGAACGTAAATCTTGTTTATGTGGCCCGTGTTAGCCTCCCAGTTTGACATGCTTGCTGTACCACAGTTTCTGGTACACAACAGGCACTTAGTATTTACTAATGAATGATGCAGGCTTCAGTGGGTCATTCTAGAGTTCTTTCTCCCTCTTTCCTTCTTCATTTCTGAAAGATTAGTGAACTTTTTTTTAAAATATATTTTTATTGATTTCAGAGAGGAAGAGAGAGAGAGAAACATTAATGATGATCAATGATGAGAGAGAATCATTGACTGGCTGCCTCCTGCATGCCCCCCACTGGGGACTGAGCCCACAACCCGGGCATGTGCCCTTGGCCAGAATCGAACCCGGGACCCTTCAGTCCACAGACCAACGCTCTATCCACTGAGCCGAACCAATTAGGTCGATTAGTGAGCTTCTTAAGCCAAAACTATTTATCCTTTAAGATTCCCCTTCCACCCCCACCCCAATTGGCTAATCTAGAGAACACAAACCCTGGCTTCCAGAATCGTAGGGCACTTCATGCCTCTGACACAGGGAGACTCATAGGAGAAGCATTCGCAAAGATTTTTTTAGAGACAGAATTTAAATTATTGATTTACAATCTGCTCTCGTCTCCTCCCAATTTCATCCCTTCTTGTCACCTTCACAACCAACAGATTCTGCTGCTCTAAATAGAAGTAGGAAGCTCGGGTTGGACATTTGCTGGGGGTGGTAGGATATTTTTGCCCATGTAATACATTGTATAATGTGCCACCAAAAAGACCTGATGTTCTGGATAGTCCCCAGTGATATGAGTCCCACCTTATGCTGTTAAAATCCCAAGTGATCAGCATTTTACACAACATAGGGAAAACTGAATCTCTAACAGGAGAAAATTGGAAACCAGGGATGAAGAAAACACAGAAGGTAGTAGGGTTATTCTAAATCCATTAACAGGAAAGGCAAAATGAAAAACAGTCCATCAGAGCTAATATGCCTTGAAAATATGGTATGAAATTCCAGTTTAAAGGAGGGTTCAGGGGAACAGTGTTGAAGTTTTCTACCCACCAGCACAGCTAGCTACCCATCTGATGGTCTGTTAGGCTTCTCAAAACTAACAGCTTCCTAATATTAACAAAAATGAGCCACACCCTATAACCACACTGTGAGCTCTCAACTTAAACCTTATCCAAGGGCTTCATCGTGTCCTTTTTGGAGAATAGTTTTAGCCTGGCCCATTCACACTGGGCCCACCTTTCTGTGGAAGTGGGGTACCCTTCATCTCGAGAAAAAAATATAAAAGGGGCCCCTGAATCTCCTCAGCTGAATGTCCTGTTTGGCCTGTGCATCCTCTATGCACGTGACACCTCTGATCAGCAGCACACAGTATCATCATGTCAGGCATTGTCAGAAAATGCATCCGAGAACAGATTGTGATCCTCTGCAAATGTGTGCTAGAGACACCTGGCATTGGAAAGAAACGCCTGAGGCAGCTGTTCTAGACGAGATGGATCATTCTAAATGACCTAAGGGGAATAGTAGATGGGAACAACCGGTGGATCATTTGAAAAGAGACAGTGAGAGAGAACTGAGTGGGAGTCTGGGCCCACCCAACATGTAGGAAAGCATAGCTGGAGGAGGGGCCCCGGTGTCTTTGTAAAGCCATACCCCCTCCCCATCAAGCAATGGAAAGGAGACATATGCTAATTTTCCTTTTCATCTCCAAACAATATGCACCTGGATTGGGTACAATGGAATTACACGGGGAACTTTTTCAAAATATACATGTGCAAGGCCTTCCCTACCCACCCCACCACTCTGACAAACACTATGCTGTACAACTTCTGCATTTTGCAAGGGCCCTCTAGGTCATTCTGCTCCTCCCGCCTCCCTTCATCCCATCCCATCTTCGGCTGAAATATAGTACACTACACACTGCCTCCCTATTACTAGTACACTCAGTTACTAGAAAGAAATATATTTGGGTCACATCTCTTAATTCCCTGCTGACACACCGTAATGGAATTAATATTTAACAATACACACTTGACTTAGATCCAAAGTGCCTTAAAGGGGTTATCTACTAGAATTTGACATTGTTATACCTTCTAGAAAATCAGTTGCAACCATCTGATACGTTACCCAGCATCCATTACCCTTCACAAAATTCATGTCTGACAAGAGATGGTCCCCCCAGCAGAACATGTCTGTGTCTTTTTAATAGACAATGATAATGAGATTAATGCAAAGCATTTACCCTGGTGCCTCAGCTGCTAGGAAACAAGCCTCTTTTTTTGGGTATTTTTAGTAATCACAGCATATGGGTGAGGCTCCTTAGCAATGGCTTGTAAGAGAGTACTATCCAATGGAACTGTGAGGGTAGAAATGTTCTAATTCTATGCTGTCCAATTCGGTAGGCTAGTGAGCCTTTCAAATGTGACTAGTGTGGCAGAGGAATGAATTTTAAATTTTATTTAATTTCAACAAATTAATTTTAAGGAGTCACAGGTGGCTAGTGGCTGTCTTGAACAGCATGGTTGTAAAGCCATGCTTTACAATTAAACACAGTTAATACATAAATAAAAGTAACATGATACAAAATGTGTATAGTAGTTTCAACTTTGGTGCAAATGCTATGTTTATATTGTAAGAGCATCACTGGCTTTCAGTAACATCATTGGAAAGGACGGTGGGTTTCGGGGGTTGACTGCAGACACTTGGCTGCTCTCAATAAAGAGGAGGCTCAGGTGATCTCTCCGGAGCAGCCTGACTGGGACGTTACCATTAGAACTGCCAGAACCTGATGGCAGCACCACTGACCTTCCTCTGAACAGTGTCACCGTACCCGCCTCAAAGGACCCTCAGGTAGAGCCCCCCCCCCCCCCCGTTCAGCCCCACCTGGCAGAGGGAGGCAGGAGGGGGCTTTCACGCTCGCCTGGATCATGCACACCTGGAGAGTGTGTTCTCTTTTTACCAAGGGACTCAGTGGGGCTTCAGGGTTTCTCAACCTCAGCACACGGACATTTGGGCCTGTGATTCTGTGTGGTGGAGGGCTGTCCTGCGCATTGGAGGATGTTTAGCAGCATCCCTGGCCTCTACTCATGATCAATACACACGTGGCTTAGATCGTCTGGCTTGGCATCCCATAACTCCCCTCCTCCCCAGTAGTACCAACCAGATATTTCATCCCATAACTCCCCCTCCCCAGTAGTACCAACCAGATATTTCATCCCATAACTCCCCTATCCCCAGTAGTACCAACCAAATATTTCATCCCATAACTCCCCTCCTCCCCAGTAGTACCAACCAGATATTTCATCCCATAACTCCCCCTCCCCAGTAGTACCAACCAGATATTTCATCCCATAACTCCCCTATCCCCAGTAGTACCAACCAAATATTTCATCCCATAACTCCCCCCTCCCCAGTAGTGCCCAGCAAATATTTCTCCAGACATTGTCAAATATTTGCTGGGGGGCAAAATCACCCCAGTTGAGAACCACTGATGTAGACAGTGAGTCCTTGCACTATGGGCTACTGGAAAAAGGAGACGAATCTTAATTGTTTTTGTTTAATATCTAGTACCTAGCAGATGCCTGATATGTGATATATACTCAACTAAGCATTGCTTGGATGAATAAATAAAAGGCCACTATTATTTTTTAACTTTTTAAATATCCCCCTGTGCCTAGCAAAGTGTAAGACTCAATCGACAAATATGTTCTGGTTGCTTAATGTTCTTAGAGGCCTTTAAAAAGTAGGAATTCCTACTGATAACTATTTCCGAGGAAGCAAAATGGAGAAATAAATCATTTTCATACCTTAATGTGCATGAAACAATTTCCTACCCTGTTAGAGTTTTTAGTAAACAGTGTAAGTCTAAAAATAGAGTCTCACCATTTCCAAATGAAGTACCACAACCGTCTGTGGGGAGGAAGCAGGGCTCCGCTGCCTCTGGGCCTCGGTCTCTCCACCGTCTGGGTGCTGGGGTCGGTAGGAGCCAGGCCTCTCCAGCACCAGGTATGACCCCCAGGAGCCCCTGCTGCTGGCTGCCCTGCAGGAGGAAAACAGGGATGGCTCGGCTCAGCTTCCAGCTCCTGAACCTTTATGCTGCCTTTGCCAGCAGGTGATGCTTTTTATCTCATTTGTCAAAATCACACCCCGCAGAACAAGACAACCAATTAAAGCCAAGCCATGGCGCCTAAAACTTAGGCCAGTGATGGCGAACCTTTTGAGCTCGGCGTGTCAGCATTTTGAAAAACTCTAACTTAACTCTGGTGCCGTGTCACATATAGAAATTTTTTGATATTTGCAACCATAGTAAAACAAAGATTTATATTTTTGATATTTATTTTATATATTTAAATGCCATTTAACAAGGAAAAATCAACCAAAAAAATGAGTTCGCGTGTCACCTCTGACACGCTTGTTCATAGGTTCGCCATCACTGACTTAGGGGATGCTCTACCTCCGTGTACACATGGCCTAGCGCTGCAGAGAGAAGTAAAGGCATCCCCACCATACACAGATTTAAACTGAAGACACATTTAGCATAGTCTGCTCTGCCCTGTCTATTTACTGTTTGTGGTATTTTAAGTTTCTTGGACGAGATTTCTTATTTAATGGGAACTGTTACTCTCTAAACTCCGTATCACTGGCTGTACATTTAAGGAACTGCTGTACTCAAACAACCAAGATCATGAAGTCCCCGTTGCACCAGGGAAAAGGTCAGAGCATTTATTATAATTAAAAAAGCAAAGGAGAGGGAAGAAAAAGCATCATTTGCAAAAACCATCCCTTCCCCGAGAGCAGTGGTTTGCCGGGGACATATTAGAATCACCTGGGCAGCTTTCTGAAGTCCCGAGTCAGACCACACACACCAGGCAAATCAAATCAGAACCCCAGGGTCGTAACCAGGCATTGCCAATTATTTTAAGTAAGTGTTTGAGTTTAGAACAGTTGTAAGTGTATGGAAAAAATTGCAAATCTAGTGCAGAGAATTCCTATATACCGCATTCCCAGTTTCCCCTATTAACATCTTCTATCAGTATGGTGCATTTATCACAATTAATGAGCCAATATTGACAGATTATTATTAACTAAAGTCCATATGTTTTCCATATCTCCTTGGTTTTTCCCTAACTTCCTTTTTGTATACGATGATCCCATGTAGGATACCACATTACATTTAGTGATCATGTCTCCTTAGCTTCTTCTTGGCTGTAACCGTTTCACAGACTTTCATTGTTTTTGATGACCTCGACAGTTTTGGGGAGTACTGGTATTTTGTGGAATGTCCCTCGACTGGGATTTGTCTGATGATGTTCTTATGATTAGAACGAGGTTATGTGCTTTTGGAAAGAAGACCATAGAGATAAAGCCATTCTCATCACATCAAATCAAGGGGACGTATATCAACATGACTTGGCACTGTTGATGTTGACCCTAATGATTTGGCTAAAACAGTATTTTTCAGGTTTCTCCACTGTCAATTACCCTTTCTTCCCCCTTTTCATTCTGTAGTCTTTTTAAGGAAGCCACTGTGTTCAACCCACACTCAAGGAATGAAGAGATGAGGACACAGTATCTACCTAAGACTTTAAGAATTCTTTGTGTAGGAAATATGTCTTTTTTCCTCCATTTATTGATTTATTCAATAATTTATTCAAATCAGTATGGATTCATTTATTTATTATACACTCGGGGTTTCACTCCAATACTACTTTATTTTGTTGCTCAAATGTCCCAGCTTTGGGCACGGGGAGGCCTTTAGGTGGTCCTGTGTCCCTCTGACATACCCCATCACTGTGGTGTTGTCCTAAACACTTTCTTACATGTTGGCACTATAAGCAGCTCCATGCTCATCTCTCATATTTGCTACCCTTGTCCTACAATCAGCCATTTATCTTAGTTCTGGTTCCTTTGCTAGAGGAAAATATTAGAAACCTGTATATCTTCTTTGGTGAAGTGTCTGATCAGATATTTTGACCATTTTAAAACTGTTTTTCAGGGAGAGAGAGATAGAAACACCAATGATGAGGGAGAATCATTGATTGGCTGCCTCCTGCACACCCCCTACTGGGGATCGAGCCTGCAACCCAGGCATGTGCCCCTGGCTGGAATCGAACCTGGGACCCTTCAGTTCACAGGCTGACGCTCTATCCACTGAGCCAAGCCGGCTAGGGCAGAAACCTGTATATCTTCTTTGGTGAAGTGTCTGATCAGATATTTTGACCATTTTAAAACTGTTTTTCATATTGTCTAGTTTTAAGAAACTTTGTATATTTTGAATATAAGTCTTGGATTAGATATGTGTTTGCAAATACTCTCTATCTTGCCCTTTGATTCTCCTAACAGTTTCTTTCACAGGAGTTTTTAATTTTAATAAAGTCAAAAAACTCATTGTCAAACCCAAGGTAACATAACTTTCCTCCAGTGTTTTATTCTAACAGATTTATAGTTTTGTATATTATATTTAGGTCTATGATTTATAAAAGTGCAAGGTCTGGGTCTTGGTTCAATTTTTATTTTACATATGAATTTCCAATTATTCCAGCATTACTTGTTGAAAAGCTTATCCTTTCTCCATTGAATTGCTTTTGCTCCTTCATCAAAAATCAGCTGACTATATTTGTATGGGTCTATTTCTGGGCTCTCTATTTGGCCCCATTGGTCTATGTGTCTGTCTATCCTTTCACAATGAATAGTCTTGATTACTAAAGCTTTATCAGTCTTGAAATTGGGAAGTGTGACTCCTCCAACTTGGTTCTTTTTCAGTATTGGGTTGGACATTGCCAACTTTTTAAAGCTTCCCAAATTATTCCAATGTGTAGCCAAGGGTAAGGATCACCGCCTTGGGGGCATCTGGGAATAAAAGCAAGGGCATGGATATTAAAGTCAAGCAGCCCTGGGCGCACATTCTTGGTCTGTAGATAAGCCATCTGAAAACTTCATGTTTCAGTTTCCTATTCAAGAAATGGGAGATTAAAATGCTTCCTGGCAGGGTTTTTGTAAAAGCGACGTGGAGACGAGGATCAGCATCTAGCAACCGAGCAGTCCAATCAAGTTCCCTTTTCTGACTTTTGAATACTTTCTTGAGTGTTTCCTTAGTGTGCTCTTTGACAATTTTCTTCCAAATATTATGAAGGATTGCCATAGTTATTATTATGAAACATCTCCTGATAGCTGCATAAACATGCAAGATGGATCATAATCCCATTTTGCTTCTCTGGGAAATTGGCTGCCTAGACGAAAGAAATAAGCTTGTTTGACAATCTTTCTTAGAAGGAAGTGATTCATCTTGAACCCATGGAAAATTAATACTGGCCTATTTTTTAATGATTTGAGGAAGGGATGAGAATTTACTCACTGCATGGAAACAATAATGAGAATAAGAAGCAAATAGCACAAAAGAAAAAGAAAATAGTATGTGATGGAAGTGCTGGGGTTTTTTGTTGTTTTTTTAAGGCAAACAGGCAAATGATCGGGAAGAACTTTTCTTGCATTTGAAGTGACAATGGATCTTTTTATGACAAAAGCTTTCTACTTTTTAAAATTTGGACCCCCTTGCCCGGCTGGTGTGGCCCAGTTGGTTGAGAATCGTCCCATGCAGGTCAGGCACATGCCCAGGTTACAGCTCGATTTCCGTGGGGTTGCAGGTGGCAGCCAAGCAATGATTCTCTCTCATCATTGATGTTTCTATCTCTGTCTCCCTCTCCCTTCCTCTCTGAAATCAATAAAAATATATTTTAAAAGTGAAAAAAAATTGGGCCCTTGTTTCAGTAGACATTTACATATGTGAAATTATTAGGTAAAAAAAGGACAAGGAGTTTAAGGATTTTGGTAAAAATGTATTCTTGCTTCCCAAAAACCCATCCTTCATTCTACAGAGTAAGAAACACATATACAAGCAAATAACAATATAACTAAAAGTCAGAAAAGGTGGAAAGAAAAATTAAAGAAAAAACACCCTGCATTTATCAAGTGTGTTTATGCTCCAGGCAAGCTAGGAATTACACGTTTAAATTATTTAATCCTCATGACAAATTCAATACCATTCTCACTTATTAGATGAGAACTGAAGTCTCGGTAAAGCTCAGTAACTTTCCTGTATGGAGACTAAGACCTCTGGCCCTGCCCCCGTTAGTGGTCCTGAAAGGAGAGAAATCTTTCATTTCTGGCAGTACACAGACGGGTGCATTTTCACAATGGCCTCCCCAAGACAGAAACCTGCTCCTGCCTCTCCCCAGGAGTCATTAGGGAATCCCAGAGCCCTCCATTCCTGCTTTCCAAGCTCCGCTGGCCCAGCAGCAGTGGCAATAAAGAGGCTTGGTCACCGTGTGACAGATGCCTGTGACTCACAGGAGAGGGGCCAGGTCCAGCAATGCCTCTTCCTCTTGCTGCAAACATTAAATCCAACCAAATTCCTCACAATAAAAGTGATGACAAAACCCAAAGAAAGGAAAATGTCAGGGGATCGCAGGGGTCACGGAAACCACAGTAGAACCCAATTAAAAGTTGGTGTTTCCGGCTTCACTTGTGACAGGTATTTTTGTGCACATTCCCCCTCATTTCCCCGAGGAAAGGCGAGGCGACAGCAGCAGAGAGGAGAGCACTGCTCTAAGGAACCGTTAGAGCATTCACAGCAGCAGGTGCGAAGGACTTAGGAGCAAAGAGCGAACAATCCCCGGTCATGTAAACCAGGAAGACATGAGGAAATGGTGACTGTTCCATTTTAGAGATTTTATTCATTAAAAAAAAAACAACATATGGCTGTCTCCCACAGTTATGCTGAGAATCCCAAAAGGGAGTGGTATTTTTGTTTTTCTTTATCCTTACCTGAGGATATTTTTTCCATTGATTTTTAGACAGAGTGGAATGGGGGGGAGAGAAAGAGAGAGAGAGAGAGAGAGAGAGAGAGAGAGAGAGAGAGAGATGTTGATGTGAGAGAGACACATTGCACCCCAACTGAGGGCTGGGGATTGAACCTGCAAACCAGGTATATGTCCTTGACTGGGAATCAACACCCACAGTCCACAGGCTGATGTTCTAACCACTGAGCAAAACCACCTAGGGCAAAAAGCGGGTGTTTTAGAGGATCAGACTTGTCTAGGGTCTGATCCTCCATTTATACAAGTCCAGAAACTCCACTGTGTCCACTTACTCAGCTGCTCAGGTCCTCGAGGACTTCCATGCTCATTGGCTTATAAGACCCTAAAACACAAACCAGAATGCCAAAGGGTGTGGTTTTCTTTTTCATTTAAAATATTTTTGTTTGTAATTTTTTAAAAATGTATAATAGTGGACAAAATTTTCTATTAGTTATAACACTGACATTAATCCACTGTATCAATTAGTCACTGCTGTGTAACAACCACACCAAAACTCAGAGAATTAAAACAAGAAGCATTTGGTTTTGCTCACATGTCTAAGGCCAGTGGGCATTTCTGCTGATCTGGGCCACTGATCACTGAGTTCATCTCCCGGGGGCTCATTCAGGCACTCGTGGTCAACTGGTGGCTGATCGAAGATGGCCTTGCACACATGTCTAGTGTTGTCTGGCAATCAGCCAAAGTAATATGTTTCTCGTCACGGAGCAAGTTGGCTTGAGTGTGTTCCCATGATGGCTATGCAAGTTTCAGAGAAAGAAAGAGGCATATTCAAGACCTCTGGAGACCTAGGCTTAGACCTGGCATGCTGTCCATCACTGCTACCACATCCCACTTTCCAAAACAAGTCACCAAGCCAGCCCAGATACAAGGGGTGAAGAAATCGTCCCCAGCTAGTGATGGGATGAGCTGCAAAGTCACATACAGGGTACAGGAAAGGAAATAATTACAGCCATTTTGACCTCGATCCTCCACAGCTCCCTCTCTCGGGCTCTTGGGAAGATATTAATAAATAGACGTTACTTGGTAGATACAAGATCAACTATAATTGGGCAGTGCTCAGGGGTTCTCTCAGCCAGGCTTCTAAGGAATTTGAACTCTACCTGCTCCAAATCCAGAATGAACCAAAGCACCAGACTGTCTCTTTCCCTCCCCTGCCCCACCCACACCCTCACGCCCCCAAAGGTCCATTTGCAGATCATCTCTCCGAGTGGATTTTTTTCTGCAGATGCCTGTCCCTAAAGCCTTCCAGTATGCATTGCTTTTCGCTGGTTTCACTCTTATGGTGACACCTGTTTCCACATAACAGATTCACTATCTGTAGTCTCTACAATAATTACTACGTTTGGTTTTTATTCAATAAAAATTTAATAGCTTCTAAAAAAAAATTTAATAGCTTCTAAAGTTGTTTCAGGAAGAGACAGAGAAAAACATGCTCTCTTCATCTCCCACCTCCTCCTCGGGCGGGAGGCAATGGCCCTCCTGGAATCTGGAAGGAGAATCTTTTTCTCTTCTCTTTCCTTAGCTATTGCTATAATGACCAGCAGTTTCTGGCCCCGTGGTTCATAATCAAATGCCTGTGGGCCCCGGGGGTATTGTATACACAAGAACGTTTCCTGAACTACTCCGGAATGGAAGCCTAGTTGATTTGCAGAAATTCAAGGAGCTCCAACCCCGATAGACTAAGAAAGCATTTAGGTCTTCAGCATGGCTTCGGAATGAGCCTTTCTGTAGAAACTAGTTTTCTAGGTCGCTATTCCATTACACAGTGCCCTCCTTATGAAAGCCCAGGGGAGAAATTTCTCTCTGATCTCAGAATGGGAAGGAGTCGGGCTGCCTCTTAGTACTCAGAGTGGTTTTGCGGTGGCTGTTACTACAGATAATGTAGATCAGGTATGTGAGGGCATCTCATTCCTCTAGCAGTTTAGTGCCACATCTGAGACCTATCTCTAGAAAATGTGCAGAACTTTTTGGTGTGAATTTTAGATATTCACCTCACACCTGACTTTGCCTTATCTTTCCTAATTCTACATACACTCTGTTCTGCTTTCCTCATTCAATGTTTTTAATTTTACTTTGTCCTATTTAAATTATTTAAGCAGACATAAATGCCTTTTAGAGCCTCAGAAAATAAATAAGAAAACAAACGCCATTTTCTCAAGAAAGCTATAGTTTAATTTTTTGGATACTTTAAAAAAATTCTTCAATTTTATCTATTTTAATGGAACCCTTTCTTTTTGATTTCTAATACTGTGGCCTGAGTTGATCATACTTCTCAATGGTCCATTATCATCTTTGTTCTAAGAAGACCCGTCTATTTTATTTCTTTTTTCCCCCTTGATCTCACACCGCTATTCCTCACCTACCCCAACTCAACTATTTAATGTGATTAAATGTATGTCCTTGTGTTAGTATGTGTTCTTATAAAACAAAGTTCTATATGCATAGATCTTAATGGTATGCAAGTGTTATTGCTATAAAGCTCAATCTGTTTCTTTTATCATTCAGCACTGTGTTCTAAAGGCATATATGTTTTGCTATGGGTACATCTAGCCTGTTACTTCTTTCTGCTGAATAGCATGAACTCAACACATTTTGCTGCTCCACTCACCAAACTGCCTCCCACCCCCTGACCCACAACCACCACCACCACAAATATGCTATGAATTCAGTTATTATACACAGGGTGAACACTTTTGAGAATGAAAAGGGAGCTATTAAAAATTGTGCCAGGACAGCAGATGTACCTACAACTGTCGGAGGGAAGCTGAAATGCCTTATCACCTTACTCACAGAGGATCCTTGTAAACTCTGTGACAAGTCCTTCTGGATGTGTATCCAGGAGGGGACTTGCTGGGTGAGGAAGTGTATACATAGACCTAATTTGCTATTCCCACCAGAGTCCTCTGCAAGATTCCTACACCAGTTTATGTCCTCAGCAATAGTACATGAGGGTTCCCGTGGTCCCCTATCTCTGCCAGCACTTGCTATTATCCTAATTTTGCCAGTCTCATACATGCAAAGTAATATCTCATTGAGCATCTCTTCATATTCTGGTTAGCTTTTTGTACTATCCCTTTCTGTGAGTTTCTACTCTGATATCTTTGCTCATTTTCCATTGAGGTATCAGTCTTATTGATCTGCAGAAAATGGGAAAATTTTCTAAAATGAGTACACAGTTCTCTGTGCTCTTAAACAGTGTATCACCAGCATCACTCTCCTTTCTTGGAGAACTAGGGTCACATGACGATGAGTATACGTAACACTACCGGGGTTATAAGATGCTATAGAACCTAGAATCCAATGAGTACACACCAACTGTTATAAACTCAACTGTGTCCCTCTAAAACTTACATGTGGAAGCCCTAACCCTCCAGTGCAAACATCTTTGGAGATGTGGCCTTTAAGAAGCTAATAAATTAAATGAGGCCATAAGTGTGGAGACCTGACCCAATATGGCTTGTGTCCTTATAGCAAGAGAGATACCAAGCAGGTGGCATGCATCCACAGAAAGGGCCATGTGAGGACAGCAAGAAGGCAGCCATTCGCATGCCAAAGGGAGAGGCCTCCAGGGAACCAAACCTGCCAACACCTTAATCTCAGACTTCCAGCCTCCAGAACTGAGAAAATGAACGTCTGTAATTTAAGCCACCCAGCCAGCGGTATTTTGTGATGGCAGCCCTAGCACACTAATACAGCAATCAACATATAGGAAACATCTTTACATTTAGTCATTTGCATCTTTCGCTTCAGATAAAATGAAACATGCCCAGCTGTATCATGTACTAGACAGTATGCGCTGGCTGTCTTTCCGGAAAATTATTTACTGAGTCATCAGCATAAGCAGCCATATTCCAATTGGTTCCCTCAGGTCCTAGCAAACCCCCCCCCTCTCTCTCTTTTCCATTGCTGTTGTCAATGTCATCCATCTTAGCAGCATCTTCCAAAGCAGCACAAAGAATAGATCCTGGGTGTTGTCAGCCAACTCTTCTCTCTCTTTATACCTCACCTTGACTATTCAAGGGTTTGAGAGAGGATGATCGCTCATCATTTAAGAGTTTTACTGGAATGGGTTTACTTGAAAACACAAATTCTTCCTCCTCCAGGATAAATAATACTTCTGAAGACACAATATTGGAACAAGGGTGGAAAAGGCTTGATTTCACATAACCCAGTCAAATTGGCAATGGTTGCTGAGAGTATTGCGTTGAGAAAAAATTTGGAGCCTGAGTGTGAACTCGGCAGGTTAAAGTGCACGATGGCCAACGTTGCGGTGTCGGCTGGGGGATGCGTGCTTGCCATCTCTATCTGAACAGACTGTCACTGGTTTTTAATATTTGGCGATGAAAAAATATTCCTGATATAGCATTCATCAAAATGTTGTCTTGAATAGTATGGGTCTGGAAGTTCAGCATATTATTTACAAGATGAAGAAAACTGCTTCATGATATCACCTCTTAACTCCATTTTCTTTAGTTCGAGTCGGTGACAATGGCAGCCGTGAGCACTTTCCCTGTGCCCAGCACTGATATGAGCACTTTGCTTCTATGAACTCATTTCAACTACACAGAATTCCCATGTTAGTAATAAGGCCACTGAGGTCTGAAGAGCTTAAGCACTTTTCCAAGTCTTGGGGGCAATAAGTGAGAATTCAAACCCAGAGTTCTCATCAGTCTTAAATATTACATCATGTTGATGCCCACACACACAAAAAAAAATGGTAAACACTTTTTCAGGAACTAATGCTATATTTCAAAGTGAGCTGACAATAAAAAAGATTCCTTATCCTTAGGTAAATTTATGGTACTGATATGAAAATGACAAGAAAAAATGTGCAACTCATCAGAAAAAAAATGTTGCTTATTAATCCATGTGTTTGGGCTGTGTATTGTGTCGTACCCTGTGTGGTTTTTATATAGATCAGCTCACTTAATCCTCAAAACCATCCTATGAAGTGATTATCCCCATTTTGTGGATGAGAAAATGAAGGCAGAGAAGTGAAGTAACTCAGTCTCAAGTCACATAACTGATAAACGATGGAGTTGGGATCCTAACCGAGGTGGTCTGATCCAGAAGCCAAGTCTTAAAACTACTATTTACTCTGCAGCAAAATTTGCAAAGTGTTACTTTAGGTGGGCCTCGAGGTTAGATACAGCTAAAAGTCTTAGTCATTTAAACTGCTGACCTCTTAGGCACCTGGAAACAGAAAAACTTTCTGTGTGACTGACACGTGGCCTGCTTTACAAAATTAGTCAGTTGCGTCATTTCTAGGAAACTGTTCAGGATATAGACCGTGTTCAGAAATCAGATATTTCTTCCCCTGGAAAAGTCAGTGAATTCTTTTTTAGCTTCATGATTTCCTTTTTTTTTTTAATACTCACCTGAGGATATTTTTTCCATTGCTTTTCAAAGAGAGTGGAAGGGAGGGAAGGATGGGGGCGGGGGAGAGAGAGAGAGAGAGAGAGAGAGAGAGAGAGAGAGAGAGAGAGACATCGATGTGAGAGAGACACATCAATTGGTTGCCTCCTGCATGCTCCCTAACAGGGGACAGGAGAGCGAACCTTCAACCCAGGTACGTGCCTTTGACCAGAAATCGAACCTGAAACCCTTTGGTGCATGGGCTGAGGCTCTAAAAATAGATTTAAAAAGCCCTGGCCAGTGCTGCTAAGTGAGGCTTTGCTTTGTAAGCTTTGTTTTACTTATTTTCCAACACGATATTCTCCTCTAATATCATCAAGTCATCTAGACTCTAGGAACATACACGTGGCTCACACACCTGTGTTGTTCTTTAAAACCTTTTGCTTCTGCAGTTTACAATGGGCCAAGGACACTGGGGGAGGCTGTGATTTTTCCAGCTCTGGAAAGTTTGTATTGGACCCGGTGGGCTGGTTTGGAGGATGGTGCTAATTATTTTGCTGCTTGTGTGTATATTATCTCAGCAACTCATATATTCCCAAACATTATGATCAGTTCCTACAAATGTGTAGGCAGCTAATTACAGGTGAAATTATTTACAACACCTAATGGGACATCATGTTGCAGCATTCTATAGACATGAGCCTCTCTTACTGAATTAATTGTTCTGTATCAGATTTCAAATCTGCAAGTCACCAAACCCTTTGAATTCCTGATGAATGTCTTGTAACTCTACAGACATTAATAGGATGTGGCCCAACTTTTCATTGAAGGGTGCCCTCCCCCACCACCACCTTCACTACTCCTACTTCTCATTGGAGAGCTGACTTCTGCTCCTGCAGGGTGGTACACTCTCTTAATCTTCAGATACCTGAGGACTACACAATGTATGCTACTAATAACCTTCATGGCCATGCTGCTCTCTGTATCTGCCTCTCCCATTCATATACATATTGTCACTCTGTTGTGTCTTCTATCTCCTTCCCCTGTTGCTTCACTCGTGCCCACTGGCTCTGGGCTGAGCAGAGCGTCCTCGCAGTGGTCTCAATGTGGGCCTGGAGAGCGGCTTCCATTCCACCCCCACTTACGAGAGGAACCCCCTGAAATTACTTGGCAAAGCTGTGTATGTGTGCACATACCTGAGGAGAGAACCATGGTAGACCCTATGGATTGTCGACCCCCAAACAATTCCCAATTCACTATCTCTTTGAATTCCTTCACCACAGAGGCTGAAAAGTGACAGATTTTCAATTTCCCCACTTCCCTTGTTTGTCCAATGAGAAGGAAAACGTTCTTTCTTGAATAAAAAGCAAAGCCTCACCAGGAGAAGATCTGTGGCCCTTCATTCTTTCCCATTATTCCTGCCTGAGATGTAGATATAAAGCACAGGTATACAGCAGCCGGCTTGCAAACAGGAGGCTACAGGCCTGAAATGAAGGCCTGTATCTACAGTGGAAAGGAAGAAGGTTGGAAAGAAATTCAGTTTCTGAAGGTACCCTCGAGCCACCATCCCAGTTCTGGACTGCCTACCTCCACACATAGATTTACATTTTATGAACGAAACACACACACACACACACACACACACACACACACACACACACACTTTTAAAATGAAGAGGTAAAAATATACACAGAAATTGTAAAATGTCCTTCCTGCTCTCTGATAGATTGCCTTGCATATGGCCTCGGGGCAAACCTCCTATTCTGGAGACCTCAGCTACATAACCAACGCGTCACTATTAACAGGCATCATTAAACAGCAGTGACAATGGAGGGCAGGGGGAATACCCAGGAAAGTACACTATGATAGGTTGATATTATAAGGTCATTTTTGTTTTATATAAAAAATAAACAAAAAAAACTGGAAGAGTAAACACATAATGCCAATGATGGTTGCTTTAAACTATGTGTTCATTGTTCTCTGCATCAACCATGTATTAATTTGCAAAAAAAAAAAAAGAGAGAAAGAAATGTTATTTTAAATATCCTAATAGTTCAAGAGAGGCCTGCCCCACCTTCCAAAATTTACTTTTTCCTTCAAGGTGCCCTTGTTGTGGTGTTAACACTTCGAGTGGGGGAAACGAGTTAAGTCGGCTCGCGTGAATTGCGCGTACTCCGCGGGAGCCGTCTTTAACTTGGTTCATATAGATTTGCGGTGGAGTGCGGGAAACGTGTAAACTCGGGCCGATTGTAACTGCGTATTACCAAATATTTGTTTGTAATCCACCCTTTTGGTGGATGAAACAAAACCAAAAGACAGAGCCATCTTATATTTTGGCGGGAAATTCACCCCACACCGGAGTGTTAACATGCACACACATGTGATCCATCTAGTCCACTCCTGCCTTTTCAGAGAAGGGGAAGAGCAAGCTCTGAAAAGCTAAGGGTATGTCCAAGGTCACACCAATAGCAGAGGGTAGACCAGAACCCATTCATCATTAACAACCACCATCACTACCATCCACCTGCCATATAGCATCCTTCCTGCTGGCTGGGTATTGCCCTGGGTGCCATCTATGTAGTCTCTTATCCTGACAAAAACTCTGCAAGGTGGGTGTCCTTACCTCCATTTTAATGCTGAAGACACTAAGGCTCAGACAGATTATATAATTTTCTAAATCTACAAGGAAACAGAACCAAACCTTGAACCCAGCTCTGTCTGTCTTCCAACTCTAGGCTATTGTCACCCCTCCAGGTGACGCAAGACAGTGTTTGTCTGATCTGTTATGGACATGCCCACAAAGCAGTTTCCCACAATTCCTTCCCTATTGGAGCCTCAGGAAATCTATTTCAATGCCAACTTCATCTCCCCTTTGGTGCGGGGAATGCATCCTGAAAGAGCTGCTCTCTCAGCAGCTGGTGATATTTGATTTGATTAACACCCTGGGACCTATCACCAGACTTAAAGATGATGTCTAATTAATTGCTTACGTTAAAGAGCTGGCACTTCCTGCATTTGGTTCACACTTCTAGCGGCATCATGTTTTCACTTCAGCAATAATATTTATGTGATTAGCAAATAGTCAATTCATACTCTGATGTGGACCTAGTCTGTGTGTGGGACCTCCCAAAGCAGATGTCCTTGACAAGTGTAAAGAAATAGACTTTTTTTTTCACAGCGGGAGACATGGGGAAGATCTTCCGCTTACATTTCAATGAAAAATCAGGCATCAACAAATATTCATTGAGCACTGACCTATTCTGTGTCAGTCATTACATTTCCTAGGCCTTGTGGGGGCTAAAAAGGAGTCACATTAGACTTAACTTCTTTTTTTTACCTTGCCCTTTTTTGGTCTAGGATCTAGATCAGCGGTTCTCAACCTGTGGGTCGCGACCCCTTTGGCGGTCGAACGACCCTTT
The DNA here is from genome assembly GCF_000147115.1 of Myotis lucifugus. NCBI lineage: Eukaryota > Metazoa > Chordata > Mammalia > Chiroptera > Vespertilionidae > Myotis > Myotis lucifugus. The sequence continues at coordinate 1,038,968 of NW_005871178.1, forward strand.
CACAGGGGTCGCCTAAGACCATCCTGCATATCAGATATTTACATTACGATTCATAACAGTAGCAACATTACAGTTATGAAGCAGCGACGAAAATAATTTTATGGTTGGGTCACAACATGAGGAACTGTATTTAAAGGGCCAGAAGGTTGAGAACCAGTGATCTAGATGTATAGATCAGAAAAAGACATTCTATATTAGACATCTTAAGTTTCAATAAGCATTTGCTAAGGTAGCCCAAGATATTATCGTGCAAAAGGCAGGAGTATATGGCCTGGATGGTACTACAGTTAAGTGAGTTTGTGATGTTAAATGACTCCAGGATGCAAATGGAGGTCAAACTAAAAAGAGGTGACACACCACAAGACAACCCTATGCAATCTTTTTAATCAAGAACTTGGATAATGACACAGAAGAGCAAGATAATATCTTCTGTTAGCAGGAAGTTGGAATGGATAAGGCAGAATTTTGGATGACACAATTTAACGCAACTGAACAATGGGTTGAATTCTAACATCATGAGATTCAGTAAGAACAAATGCCATAGAGCCACCGGAACCAGCACTGCACAGGGAAGGTGTGGCTTTGAGGGGAAGACTTGAGGATTAGCAACCAGCCACAAGCTTAACATGAAGAAAAAATGGTGTGATGTATTGCCCAAGTCACTAATGCATGTTTGACTATTGTAAAATACCAAGACCTGGCTGGTGAGAGCCCTGCTCTGATATTTATTGTCCACCCACCCTTAGATACTGCATTCAGTTCAGTTGAAAGTAGGCAGACCATATATGATATTGGTCGACCAGGACACTTTCTAGATTGAAAGGGTTTTGGGTGATGATTAAGCCTGGAAAATAAGCATAAACCAAGACTCCTTGACAACCTGGGTTGTATGTTACTCAGTTATAAGGGATACAGACAAATTGGAGGGTATTCAGAAGATAGATTCAAGAATGGGAAGGCCTCAAAAAAATAGATTTTGATGAATTTTTGAAGAAAGAGTTGTTTAGCCTGAGGAAGAACAACCTGAGGTTTGAATAAAAGCTATTTTGAGTTATTGAAAGGGAAGCATACAGAAGTGGAATAGGACCTGTGGATCATGGGTCTTGAGGAATTCTACTAGGAGGCACCCAATATAGAGAAAATGACTGCATTTTAGGGGAACTCGAGCCTTAGTTCTTAAAAAAATTCTATTAAATTGGAATAATTCCTTCTTAATGAAAAAAAAGCTGCTTTTTAAAAATGTTATTATTGTTTTAATATATGGTGGTTCTGCCCTCTTTTTTCAGAGAGAAGTTCCTTTATGGAAGTTAGACACCCACCGGTCTATGATTCCCTGAGTCCCATATATGGTTTTATATATGCTTAACATTTTTTTATTAAACTTACTGTGGTGACATTGGTTAATAAGATTATACAGGTGTCAAACATACAGTTCTATGTATTAGTTCAATATCTAATACATCATTTAGATATTGCATTGTGTTTACCACCCAAAGTCAAATCTCCTTCTGTCATCATATGTTTGACCCCCTTTACCCTTTACTATCTCCCCCGCAACCACCTTTCCCTCTGGTAACCACCGTACTATTGTCTGTGTCTATGAGTTTTTGTTTGTCTTGTTTGTTCATTTGTTGCTCTCAGGTTTATAGCCCACATATGAGCAAAAAAAACAAAAAACAAAACTACATATGCTTTTTTTCATGGGACTATTTAGAGTTGAGAATTTTCTTTAATATTTTCCTTTGTAAAGACCAACACAAATACCATATCACACTAAATCTAAGACACCATCAGTTGTAAGATGCATTACTAATATCTACCATTAAGAGAGAAAAAAAATGCTGCCAATAAAACTATACCCCAAACTTCTTCGCATTTAAATTCCAACTCTCCTGGATCACTTTTCAACTCAGAAATGGCATGTTGTTCCTATTTTTTCACACAATATTAGTGTCTGTGCAAGCAAGAGCATTGAGAATGTAGTATTTCTTTTAAAAAGCATTCCACTATTTCTCCAAGCAGGAATGTTTGATCTGAAGGCTTCTATGTTGTTACTTTTTTGTTGTAACCAGCAAATGACAACAGTAGGTTTTTGGACAACAATTAAGATTTTTATTCTTTCTTCAAAGAGCCCTTAAATTGTTTGCTTTAGGGATTGAAGGTGCCCGGTTATGCCGCCATGAAGAATAACAACTTTGCTCTGCACGGACAATGACAAATGCATCCACTTGGCTCAGACCAACAGATGCCAGGGGTGTTAAAATGTGAAATATGGATGTTTAAAACTTATAAAATACAGTTACTCAATCCTCCTATCTGCCTCTTTGTCCTAGGCCAGTGATGGCGAACCTATGACACGCGTGTCAGAGGTGACACGCAAACTCATTTTTTTGGTTGATTTTTCTTTGTTAAATGGCATTTAAATATATAAAATAAATATCAAAAATAGAAGTCTTTGTTTTACTATGGTTGCAAATATCAAAAAATTTCTATATGTGACACGGTGCCAGAGTTAAGTAAGGGTTTTTCAAAATGCTGACACGCCGAGCTCAAAAGGTTCGCCATCACTGTCCTAGGTTATACCCTTTACTTGGTTTTCCCTGCCCGCATTCCTAGCTGGCTGGGATAACCCTCACTAGTTCGCCTTCACTTTCTTTCTTTTTTTTTTAATATATTTTATTGATTTTTTACAGAGAGGAAGGGAGAGGGAGAGGGATACAGAGTTAGAAACATCGATGAGAGAGAAACATCGATTCAGCTGCCTCTTGCACGCCCCCTATTGGGGATGTGCCTGCAACCCAGGTACATGCCCTTGACCGGAATCGAACCTGGGACCCTTCAGTCCGCAGGCTGATGCTCTATCCGCTGAGCCAAACCAGTCAGGGCTCGCCTTCACTTTCACTGAGAGTCTCCGTAAGTGTGTTCTGGGCTTGTCCTTGTTTCTATGTCATGCCCGATCTTGTCTACTTTAGAAGTATTCCTAATCTCATTTCAGCTCGTTTCCTATTTTATGCCCACCAACTGGCAGAAAACAAGACAAAAATGAAAAGGTCAACCAAGATTTTGCATCTCAAAAGAAGACATGCTCCCTCTCTCACTGTGCTCATTAAGAAGAGCCACGGAGCTTTACTGCGCAGAGCAGTTCTGAGCTCTGGCTGCAAAGCCAAATAATTCGTTGAGATTTTTTTAAATGTAGATTCCAGTGGGCTATCCGGAGACCCACGGACTCACACTCTCATTTGGGAGTACAACTGGGGGGAAGCAGACACTTGCATTTTTAAGAGAGATCCACGCGTTAATGAGGTATGTCATCTAGGTTATAAAACATTAAGAGCAGAAAGACATTAGGCATTTCCCAGTTCATGCAGGGACAACTTGATTGATATACTAGTACACTAACACAAATTTGAAATCAAAAGTGTGCAGCAGAAAACAATTCATATGGACGGACCACAGTTTTATTCATTCAAACCATAATATTCACACCATCCTGTGCTCAAGATGATAAAACTAAGGGGTATGAAGCATGGGGAGAGCACAGGCAGGAAACAGGATGAGAGTTTCTTTTCCCAACCTTCCAACAACCCCAAATGCGCCTGGTCTGAGGCCATGGAGAAGGCGATCTCCGGCAACCTCATCCTCCATTCTCCAGCCACAGCTGTCCAGGCCCACTGCAGGCATGCGATGCTCTGGGCATAATTCTGGTTCCCTGATTTAGAGATATGCTATAGCTTTGGAGTGGGAGGTTGTGTTAATGCGGGCCTACGCTCAGAAAATAGGCAAGTCCTTCCATCAAAGGTCTCGGGGTGGTTTTTACGGCTGTTAGAGAGCCCTGACATTCTCTCCTAATCACCTCCATTTTTAGCAAAGGTTCTTCTAAATTTTAGATAAGCATTAAGATCTCCCATCTTTTCTGGGTGCTAGTGGATAATTGATGATTCTACTGTTAGCTCTGGCCTTTTCGTTGTGCCAGGAATTTCAAATGAAGTTTCCACAACAAAGCCCAGGCCATCTTTTACTCACCTCCTAGATCCAGGAACCTCTTGCTCATAATCAAGGAAGAGTCTGAGACTCGTCTCCGGCAAATTTTTTTTCCTTCCGGGCCCAAAGCAGAGGCTGGAAGCAAGAACACCAGAAGCACAAATCATTGCAAATCAGTGCTGATGGTGATTAAATACTGGTGCTGTGCTTTTTCCCTTGCCACCCTGTATTGAGCACACACTATGCGCCAGCCCCTTTATCTCCATTCTCATTTAATTCTCACCACAACCTAGGAAGTAGGCTTCATTGTCCACCCACCCGTTTTACAGAGTGAGAACCGGATCCAGGTTAAGCAACAACAACCCCCAGGCCATACAACAAATAAAGGAAGGATCTGTCTCACATTTCATGAGAATTTTAAATTCAATTTAGTTCCACAACTAGGTTTGGAGGCTTTATTACATACCAGGCACCGAAATACCTGCCAGCCTAGGGGGTATAAATCCATGGTAGGTGCTGGGAGGACACAAGACTGAACGCTTCTGGGTTCACACTGAGCAGCTGACACTAACTTCACTGGCAATACAAGGCTGATAATGGGCTATAAGGAATGTATGAATTGATAAAGGCACATGAGGATGGAGAAGCTAAAAATAACGGAGAGGTCTGGAAAGGTGCCGGGGAAGAGGTGAATTCTGAATTACGCCTTGGAAAACAGAGACAACATGAAAAGGTCTGAACTTTTTTTACTCAAAACACTTCTGATCCCAAACGTGTGTGGCTCCACCCCCCGCCCCCCACCACAAGACGCCACCACCACCACCACCACCAATTCTCTGACATCAGCTGAGTGTCCTACGACTCAGTTTAATTTTGGAACTCTACCTGGGAGATGGAGTCAGATCCCACAAGTTAAGGGCTCCATTCTACAAGACTGCCCCCACTTCAGTGCCAGTTGAAAGTTGTGGATCCTTTGTTACTGCTCTGGTGGCACTTGCTGGGCACAGAGGACTCATTCTAACACCCTCGCACTGTGCTGGATACTCTCACCTCCCTGAGGTGGCTCGGACTCTCTGTACCTTAGACACCACTCAGCCATTTCTGTTCCAGGGCTTTGTAGTCTCCTTGGACAGAAGGGGGAAGTGATGACAACCCACACCAGCTGGGGTTTCTGTGTCCATCACCTTTCCCTCTGGGGAACAAGGCAAAGAGCCTCCTTCTTAGAGCAGAGAGAGGCCACCAGGTTCTAAAAATGAGTCCCCGCTGCTTTCCCTCTACCCCTCACCTTCCCTTTGCTCTTCCTCAACCTCCCACTAACAACTAAGAGCTCTTTCCTCCCCAAGGTCATGCCCTCTCTCCACTCCCCGCCAGCACTTCTGGAAAACTTCATGTTCTAACTGAGGCTAGAAGCTTTCTTCAATTCTTCTTATAGTTTCTATGCCAAATGCCTAGAGGGTCTTGACTTTTGATGATCAAAAGCCCATTTTTCCTGTTCTCTCATCTTCCCCAGACACAATAAAAGATGCCTGAGTGGGGTTGGGGGAGAGGCAGAGCAACAGGAGCTGCCAGAGTGGGAAAATCAGCTAATCTATATATATGAAACCCTAATATGCAAATAGACCGAACGGTGGAAAAACCGAACAGCTGAACAACTGGTGGCATTGACATGCGCTGACCACCAGGGGGCACATGCGGAACATGGCAGGTGTTGGCAGCAGGTGGCAGAGCGCGGAACAGGGCAGCAGGATGGTGGAACAGATGAGCGGGGGCGCCAGATCAAGGTGTGGTGCCGGTCACTGTCATCAGGGCGAGCCTCTGGTGGTTACTGAAAATTCTTTGTTCCTGTGTGCCGCGATTCCACCCGCTCGCACCCACTGCCACTGCTGGAGCCGCTCTGGCCCTGATTGCTCGGTGCTATCAGCAGGTGTGAGCGACAACTGCTGACCCGATTGCCCCTGAGGGCTTCTCCACTTCCCCCTGCTCCTGAAGGGCAATCAGGGCAGCAGCCACCGCTCGCACCCGCTGCTGGCACCAGCCCCAATCACTCTGAGCCATGAGCTGGTGCGAGTGGGGCCAGCACCATCAGCGAGTGGGAGCGACGTTGGCAGGAGAGGGGCTGCCAGCAGATGGGAACAGGGACCACAGCGAGAGGGGCTGGGCAGGGGTACGGAGGATGGGCCAAGACCTGCCCCTGTGCCCACTGCAGCCTCGCAGCCCACAGTTCCTTTCAAGGTGCACAAATTTGTGCACTGGGCCCCTAGTATATTAAAAACATCATTCTGCCAGTGTTCTCACCACCCCTTTAAATTTGGTTCCTCCCTTGAGCAAAAAGGGAAAAGTTCACTTCACATCCTCCTTCATATTAAGAACTCTTTCCTGTTCTTGTGTCTCAGAAGAATTTCAGTTTCAGGTGATCTGCTCTAGACTGGGCTGAAGGTTGAATTCCAAGGTGACCCTAATACCTACAGATGATGAATCTCAATACTTGAAAGCTGCCTCAGTCAGAACTAACTGCTGACTCTTGGAGATTTTCTCAAGAAATTCAGTAAATAGACCCTGGCCAATATGGCTCAGTCGGTTAGACTGTTGTTCTATGCACCTGAAGGGTTATTGGTTTGATTCCCGGTCAAGGGACATAGCCAGGTTGTGGGTTTGATCTCCTATCAGGGTGTGTTCGAGAGGCAGCAACTGATCAATGTTTCTCTCTCACACATCTCTCTTTCTCTCTCTCTTTCTCTTTCTCCTCCTCCTCCTCCTTCTTTTTCTTCTCTCTCTCTCTCTCTCTCTCTCTCTCTCAAATCAATAACAACTTATCCTTGGGTTAGGATTTTAAAAAAAGAAAGAAATTCAGCAGACAGTATCCCAAGTGGCTAATCACCAAAGTGTGCAATAGTGCAGAAATATAACAGTTATATTTCTAACATATTACAAGTGTTTGTATGGCTGGTGTGCCTACTGTGCAGCCTTTGGAAATTTTTAACACAAGATCCTTATGTTGAGGCTGTGTTCGTCATGAGCTTCACATGCCAGTAGTCACCACTGGGAACTAGATATTTCTCATATGGCTACCTGTCCATGCACAGCTTGTGTCTTACCCTGTTCGTTCATTGAGACTTCTGCTCCTTCTCTCCCACTGTGGCATGCCTTTCGTTAGACGTGGGGTCCTTTCTTTAGTTTCAGTTACCCTCTCTGTTTCATAGGACAATCTTCTGCATGAACTACAGGCCCTGAAATAGAAATAACTTGTCAGTTAAAAAACACCATCAAAGCAAAAAAAATGCAGATGTTTGAGAAAAATAACTTGATTCTTTTCCCCACCAATTGCCCACTCCAAATGAGGACTTAGGGAGTGTCGGTTCTAAAACACAGCTGTGTATTATAAAAACTCCTCAGTGCAAGTCGATAGATCCCCATAGGGCTTGCGTCCCACCAGAACCCCACACAGGTAAGGGTCAGAGAAGTCTCTCCTCATTAAGCAGAAGGAAATTTTTCTTGTTGCAAATTAAAATCCTCCCCTGTGGCTGTGAATTTATCAGCAAGCCTGCTCCCAACGGTCACCTTATAAATGATGATTGGGAACAATCAATCATTTCCTTCGGCTACAAAGGCAGTTCAAATTGGTTCAAAATGGCAGACTTCCTGCTGGAATGAACCTCCCCTGAACCAATGATAATATTTCTAGGGAAAAAGTGGAGGGGGGTAGTTGGCTGGGGTGGACCACATGTCCAGGCTCTGAAGGGAAATATTCAGCAGCATGTGGCTTTACCTCCTACATATTCTTACATACGCCCAGAAGGGATGTTGGCCTCAAATGTTCTAGTTCAAAATGTACTAGACTTATGGAGTCAATCACTTTATACGGTATATAAATGTCTAATCACTATGTTGTACGCTTGAAATTAATATACTATTGTCAACTGCAATTGAAAAATAATTTTTAAACAGTTTTTGTTCATTTTAAGAAATTTATTTTTTATTTTCATTGAAGATTTTTATTTTTAGAGGAAGAGGAAGGAAGAGGGAGATAGGGAGAGAAACATGAATTGGCTGCATCCTCATGCCCCCTACTGGGGAACAAGCCTGAAACCCAGGCATGTGCCCTGATCAGGAATTGAACTGGCAACCCTTTGCTGCATGGGATGATGCCCCACCAACTGCACCATACCAGCCAGGGTGGTTTTGTTCATTTTTACCCACCAAAAACGTTAAACATTATTTAATAAGTTTTTATTATTTAGTGAAAAATAGTACAAACACACAAAATCATTCAGAGAGTATGTGTGTGCCTGACACCATACTCCCTCTGTTCCTCCTTCCCATCAGCGATGGAGGGCACTTCCTTTTATTTTAAGAATGCAAATTTAGGTCAGATGGCAAATAAATGCTAATTTGATATAAATAATACATTGATTGGGTTTTGCAATTCTGAAAACAATAAATAGCCCAAGCAGTGATCATTTTACACAAGATCCAGGAATATATTGATCTAATTTGGTGTCTTATCCATCACCTCCATGGCTCTCTTTGTTCTGGGCAAGATGCACAGGCAGTTTCTCTCCCAATATCCTCCTCCCAAAATAAAGCGCATGCTTACAAACCATATCCCTCACCTAACCAGACGCCTTCTGCAAAGCACATACAGTCTTTTAAACTCGTGTTTAACATTTTTCAAGTCCTCTGAAGACTTCAATAAAACAAGGAGCATTCGTACTCCTCACCCAGGCTCCCTGACTTAAAGTAGCATGAGGCAAAAATCATCCGCGTGTAGAGTTAAACAATAAAATTTTCCAAGTATACACATGCTGTGAGAATCAATAACCTCTTCTCAAACCAGCAAATTGGTTTCAAGTATTCGGTTCACTGGTTACATCCAGCAGCTTGAATAAGAGGCCCCCTCCTGGGTGAAAGGGACGGGGGTAATGAATTCTTGAAAAATGTGTTCTCATCAGAATTCCTGTGCTTCTTACAGAATGGATGATGGTATTTGTCAAGCTCTTTGGAAAGAACCCCGGGTCTAATTTCAGTCAATCCTCTTTGTGGGAATTTTAACAAAAATGCTTCTGCAGAGCATTCTGTACTACCTCATTTCAGGAGAACCATTCATCGCAATTGTTTAGAGAAACGGTATTTTCTGGGTTTTAAACTGACGTTGCAGCCAGATTCTTCTTTTTTTTAAATAAAACTGATCCTCTCTAGGAAGGGTTAGCCGAAGTCACTGGCCCTTCTACCAACCGACGGGCTCTGGGAATCCTTGCCAGAAAACCTGGTCATTGTAATAGCAGAAAATGCATGTCCCTCACTGTCAGGCAAGTAGCCTGTGTTTCCTCTTCCTCCCTTCGGGCCTTCGCATTCCCTGAGTGCCACCCACCCTTCTCTTCAGGAACCAAAGCCTATAGTCACCTCTACAAGCTGACGCCACTCCCCTGCTCTCTCAAGGCTTCTGCACTAATCCTTCCGACTGTGGAACCTCCTTTCCTTTCTTCTTCTGGGGATGGAACATTTATGCAGAAACTCTAGCCCCAAATGCAGTCTAGATGAAAGAAAAGACTTCCTCCAGCTGGGCGACTTGAGTCTTCTGCTTAAGGTCACCCAGTTTCAAAAGGCATGCACCGAAGGGAAGGGGAAGGAGCCTGCTCTAGCCAGTCAGATCAACTGGCTTCTGAGCACCTTGTTCCTCTCGTGGTCCCCAAGGCTCCCCTCCATTCCCCCTGCCCGGCCCCTGCTCAGCACCGGAATGGCAGACTGAGGACTCGCCTCTCAGAGCACCTCCCTTCACAGAGCTCTGAGGTTGCTAGTCATCGGAGGCGTCTTTCCTGCCGTATCCCCAGAGCCCCTCTCAAAGCTCCCAGGGGCTCAGTCGATTTCAGGCCTTAAAATTACTGTTTTAGAGACACCGTGGGTTAAACAGGCATTTGTGGGCTGGCTTAGGAGTCCCAGTCACATGAATTCTATTTTCTCTCCTGACAACCTTATATCCCTACTTGTCAAAAGAATTTTAGCATCATTAATAACATTGTTCATAAATAGCCTAGCATCTAAGAGGAACTGTGAGTTAAACACAACTAAATTTTATAAACCCAACTTTGAAAAAGGGTGTGAAAGTTGGAGGCTAATTTTTTTTTTTGGGGGGGGGTTGGTTGGTTTGCTTTCTTTTTATTTCTTTTTATTTCTACCTTTCCACATGTTTACTCATTGAATAAGCACGTCTTAATCTCCTGTTAGATATCCTGTTAGGGGCTAGGACTAAGTCAGAGACCCCTGCCCTGGTGGAGCTCACAGTCTAGTAGAATAAACAGATGAACAAATAAGGAAGAGAACTAGGAACAAAACCGCTATGATTACAAATGGTGGAAAAGACAGGCACACAGTATCCCACTAGGAGTAACGATGTGGTCAGAGAAGCTCAGGAAAGCTGGGGAAAGTGGCAGAAAAGATGGTTGCAGGAGAGAGAATGACATAGTGGAGGGAACCTGACAAGGCGAGGACAGAAAGGAGGCCCACGGCAGGGGCCCAGGCAGGTGGGGGCAGGGTTGCGATGAGGCTGGACAGATGGACAACGCTGTAGCTTATAAGGCTGCAAGGGGAAGAGCAAAAGGAAGTCTGGCCTGGAAGGGGTGACAGGATCCACTGGGCTTTTTTAGCACTTTAATCACAGTGTGGAGAAACACTGGTGGCAGGAGTGGCTGTCAGGTCTGGCCAGTGTGGCTCAGTGGTTGAATGTCAACTCATGAACCAGGAAGTCATAGTTTGATTCCCGGTCAGGGCACATGCCTGGGTTGCGGGCTTGTTCCCCAGTTGGGGGGCATGCAAGAGGCAGCCGATCAATGAATGATTCTTTTTCATCATTGATGTTTCTATCTCCCTCTCCCTCTCCCTCTCCCTCTGAAATCAATAAAAACATATTTTTTTAAAAAGAGTGGCTGTTAGTAGTCCCCTTACAGAGGTCACTGTGGGAGTCCTCTTGAGAAACACTGGCCACTTGGAGTGGATGGAGGCAGACTCAAGGGATTGTCAGGTGGGGAAACAGGTAGGCTTTAGCAATGGGTTGGATATAAGGGCCGAGGTTTAGGGAGCATGGAGGAATGACTCTTAGGTTCCTGTTTTAACTATTTGGTCCTTTGCTTTGTCATTGACTATTGTCTGTGGTTCCCAGGCACTTACTATTTTTCTCTCTTCATGTTCCTGCTTCATCCTGAAGGAAAAACTACATATCACTTCAAAACTAATGATGCAAAGAGCCCCTCAGCATTATTTTAGCAATCTCCCCAAATCTAATTTTAATATGTAATATTCCCAAGTCATTTCTGTTTATAATTTCTAGTATAATTTATTTTATTGAAATGAGAACATAGTGGTAAAAGATTTTTAGTTACAAATATTTAAAGCCAACCTAAACCAACTTTAACATAAAAGAGATTTTATTATAAGAACGTAAGAGTGTCTCATAGAATGAAATGCAGAAATGCTACCAAGACTTAGAAATGGGCTAGAATCCCTCAGGGATTTCTCTCCATTCTCTGCCTGTTCTTCTCTGTAAAATGGCTTCAGTCTTTCATCTTGGAAATGTAGCCTTTGTCAGTCTGCTCTCCACAGACAGCTCTGTAACAGCTCCTGTGTTTATCTGCTCTGGGTTTAGCCACAAACCCGACCCTCAGTCCCTCAGGGTCTCAATTCCAGACCTCAAGGATGGGAACTTGGCCCTGCTTCGGTCAGGTATTTGACCCTGGACAAGTGAACTCTGGCTGGGGTGGGTGTGAGAGTTCAGGGAAGAAACAGCCAGCAGCAATTCTGAGTTCCCAGAGAAGGGAGAATTGTTATGATCTTGGCAGACACCCCATATGGAGAAGGAGGGAAACAATAGCTCTTTTGCTTCAATAAACATGTGCTAAGCGCTAACCACGTTCCAGGGCCTGGCTAGGCTTGTGGATAGAATAATAAATGCATCCAATTCTGCCTTCCAAGAGTATAACATCCAGCACTGCCTGGGAACACCTCTGTATGTGCTCACTTACCTATAGCACATACCTAAAAACTCACGGTCTATGGCACAGAACCAACATGTAAGATATTCGTACTGTGCAGTCAACATTTAGCTCTCCTCTTGGACTATGCCAAGACACTGGCAGACAAAAGGGCAAAGGTCCAAAGTTTTATTCCCAGTCATTGTCACATGCTAACAAATGAGCAGGACGAAATGTATAATGCAGTTGACTGGTACTTCCATCTACCGTCCTTCATCCATCTTCAAGGTGAAAAGGTTATCTGTTCATAGATAACTAGAAAACAATGCTAATTGCAGACTATAACACATCAATCAAGTGGCGATGTGGGCCCAGGCCACAAGAATAGCTAGCACAACAGATTATGAGTCAAAGCCCTGGATTCTGGTCACACTAGTTGTGTGACCTTAGGAAGTCATGGGCCTCTGAGCCTCACCTGTAAAGTGAGGGGAAGTAGTCATTAAAAGAAACAAAGAATATGAAGGTATAAAGTAAAGCACCGAGAAGGCAGTCCACACTGAAGTGTCGGTTATGAGCAAAAGTAAGGACGCAGGGACCCATAAGAACTGCTGGGAGGTTGGGAGGCTGAGGTTGGTGTGGTCAGAGATAAGGCTGAAAACTCAGACAGGAGCCTGCTGCTGAGGGCTTAGAAGGAACAAAAGGACTAGATAAAAACAGGTCAGGCAGTAAAGACTCCTCCCAGACCTATGGCTTGATTACCAGATGGATAACTTATAAGCTATAACCTTCGAATTTCCCCCAATGTGCGACACACCTCTCTTTGTAGATTTAGCTGTGCTTAATCTTTCCTTTTCAAATAAAATGGAAGAAAGCTATCTAGTTCTTAGAAAATGTTTCACCTACAGAAAGAAAAGTTAGTATTATTTCCTCCCGCTGCCTTATCTAGCACAATTTCCCTTCTATCCTATGCCTCTCAAAACTTTCTTTTATGTTTCCCTTTTATGATAAGTTTAAAGACAGGATAGCTGCCTCTCTAGAAAGCTTCATCTTCTCTTCAATTTCTCATATTTTTTTCCCCTCTACCAGATTTTATTTTTGCATTTTCAGATTTCACTAAATCTCCATTCATTTGCATGAGGATTGCTGTCTATTTAAAATGGCATAGGCATTTTTAGTCTTACATAAACTATAGGCATGCTAAATAGATAGTATTATATTTGAGTTTCCCATTGCTGTCTCAGTATGACCCCAAAGGCAGAACAGGTGCTATTAAGCTACTTTTAATTTAATAAGAAATTAAAACCTTATGAAAAAAAACCCCACTTTTTACTTTCAGAAGTTATTCCTCTTTTATTTCAGACAAGCATTTTCAATGGTGGTGATATTGAACCAAGAGGGCAAAAAGTCTTAGATAGCATCATGGTTTATGACTTTCTAAACCTAACCCTATCTGACTACATAAATGGATATCTGGCATACCTATGGTGTTAAAATTTCATGGTGGGAAGAAGTACTTAAGGGAAAAAAATGTCTAAAAAGGCATTTTTAGTAGGGAAATAATAAAATAAAAATGGTTGAGGAAAACGATTTAGAACTAACCAATACTTACACAGCACATTAGTTTATACAAGAGTTAAATACAGTCTTTCATTTGATCTCCACAAAAACCAGGTGAATGGGGTACGATTAACCTCTTTTCCAGACATGCAAATTGATGATCAGAGAGGTTACTTTCTAACTGTGTGACTTTAGTGGCAAATGTTCCCCATCCATCCATGACAGTCCAGCATAGCCATTCCTTTATAGCAGGGTTTCTCAACCTCAGCACCACTCACATTTGTGTGTGGTGGGTGATTCTGTTGTGTGTGTGGGGGGGGCGGGTGCTGTTCTCTGCATTGTGGGATGTCGAGCAGCATTCCTGACCACTACCCAGCAGTGCTTCTCCCCAGTTGAGAAACCAAAACTGTCTGCAGACATTGCCAAATGTCCCTGGGGAACGGGGTGGGGGAGGTCACTCCTGGTTGAGAATCACTGATTTAAAGCCTACCTCTACTGTTTTCATAGTGTCATGATAGCTAACAGTGACTGAGCATTTACTATCTACCAGGCACATTCTATGTACCGACTCATTTAAACCTCTCAACAACCCTATGGGGTTAATTCCAGCCTCATGTCCACTTTACACATAAGGAAGCATAGTCCGGAAAGATTGCAGTGAATAAACTGGAAAGCTGGAGATATAGATGCTGTTGCATTTATATTACAAAGAAGTATTTGGATTATTGACCCAAATATAACCATTTTGTCCACACAAAATAATTTACATCATGATTATGTCTAGAATGCTGACTTTGCATTTAAACCCACATCTGAGCACTGAACCACCATGCTCTACTGTCTGTCTCAGAACCAAAATGCCCTCAGCTATTCTCCTAAATTCTGTATCACTTCCCCAGTGTTATCCCATTTTACATACAGATGCCAGTTTCCTGTAGATGTTGCTTTTTAATCTATTGATTCATTTACTCTTAATAAGCACAAAGTGAAATTCTAGTAAAAAGATGTTCAATATAAGAATGTACATGCTAAAAAATGAATTTGTAAAATATAACTATACTAGAGGCCTGGTGCACAAATTCGTGCACTGGTGGGGTCCAGCCAGCCCGCCCCAATGGGGGCCGATTGGGAGAGGGGCCCGCCATGGCAAGGCGGGCCGGCCCCGCCCCTGATCAGGGTGGGGAGGGGCACTCGAGGGCGTGGCCAGCTAGTGGGAGGAGCCATGACGTTCCAGTCATTTTGCCATTTGGTCAATTTGCATATTATCCTTTTATTATATAGGATGCTTAGTATGATCCCATTGTTGTAAAAGGTTATGTATATTGTAGTCATATTCACACACACACACACACACACATACAAACTGGAAATGCAGGATTTATCTATGGAAAGTAAGATAATAAACATTTCTAATAACTGCCTTTTTGCTTACCTATATTTTCAACCTTTTCTACAATAAGTTCCTTTAAAAATTGCCCAAATAATGATTTTTTTAAAAAGATGATTTGATCAGTTAGCTGAAAAAAGATAGTGTTTAAGAAGTAGTGGGGGTGGGGGGGGGAAGCATTATGTCACACAAGGCCCCTAAATTCAAATTAGTTACACACTAACAGATAAGGAATAGCAATGGGTCTCAAAACTCTAATCTATATATATAAAACCCTAACATGCAAATAGACCAAACAGTGGAACAGCCAAACAACTGAACAACCAATCGCTATGACATGTGCTGACCACCAGGGGGCACGCGCAGAACATGGTGGGTGTCAGCTGCGGTGGGATGGTGGAGCAGGTGAGTGCGCAGGGGCACCAGACCAAGGCAGGGTGCCGATCGCTGTCATTGGGACAAGCCTCTGGAGGTTACTGAATATTCTTTGCTTCCTTGTGCCCCGGTCCCACCTGGTGCTTGCACCTGCTGCCGGTGCCGGCCCTGCTCGCACCCGCTGCTGGTGTTCGGTGCTGGCCCTGATTGCTCTGCACTGTCAGCGGGTGCGAGCAGCAGCTGCCGGCCCCAATCGTCTCTGAGGGCTTCTCCACCTCCCCCTGCTCCTGAGGGGTGATTGTGGCAGCAGCTGCCTCTTGCACCTGCTGCTGACACCGGCCCCAATTGCTCCGCATGGGAGCAGGGCTGCTGGCAGATAGGGGACCGGAGGCCAAGGCGGGAGGCATCAGGCGGGAGCACGGAGGAAGTGCCGAGACCTGCCCCTGTGCCCACCGCAGCCTTATGGCCCACAGTTCCTTTCAAGGTGCACGAATTTGTGCACTGAGCCCCTAGTTCCCTAATAAGACTGAATAATAACCATTTCCAATTTTTTCAAGGATAATTAAATTTAGAGAAATGCGAAAGTCCTTGATTTTACATTCTCCTTAAATCTTGGATACCTGCCTCTGCTTGTAAGATAAAAAAAGACAAAATATGAACAAATGAATATCAAATAAATATCTGGGGCAAAATTTAGATACCTGAGTAGCTTAAAGTACTTTAAAATATTTTGTGAGCTCTTCCCATTTGACTACCACATTTTGTCCTAATAATAGATTTTAGTGGCTATGCTTATGGGATAGATTAAAATTGCCATGATCTGAAGAGGGAGGATTTATTTGTGTCCTCCTCCTATATGAAATGGCTGAACAGAAAAAAAAAATGTTGTGAGCTAAGCAGTCACGCAATCATCACTTCCTGTTTGGATGACAGAGTGAAACATGAGTACTGCATGACTTCCATATACTCTGACGGTTGAATAAGGTTGAACCAGATTGAGTTTCTGCGTGGGCCCTGACTCCTCTTTACAGGCTCTCTCACCTGGCATGTTGTGGGGAGCCCATGATGTTATCAATGGGCTTAATAATTAATGAGTGAATACAATGAAAAGTGTTAAAAGTGTAAGAAGAATAAGGAAATTATTCAGGAGAATTCAGAGGACAGACACCAGGCTGAGTTGGTGAATCACACTGGCTAGTTGTTCATCAATTTCCCTTTTTTCTCCTGGGCACACAAAGTGAAACCTTTGACAGCAGGCCTTGCATGTAGGGATGGAAGTAGGATTGATTTACAGCCAAGGGAATGTGAGCAGAATGCAGGAAACCCATTCTAGACCGGACCCATAAAAACCACCAGCTGAGGGGGAGAATGCTGAGGATCTGGAAGTAGGTAGAGACACAAGTTGGAAGAAGCCCGAGTCCTTGAAACAGTGCCTGAGAGAAAACTGCCCAACTGGGAACGCAACATTAGAATGTTTATGAGCAAGAAAAAATGTATTATGTTCCATTTTCTAGGGTAGCTACCCTGATACACTTGGTTCAATCTGAAATCATCCAAGTTCTTAGAACCAACCACGACACTAGAAGCTTCGTCAGATAAGCTGCTTCATAAAATCCCATTCTGCGCATGGGCCACGAAGTTTCAATCGCACTGTACGTATGCACGTGGTATTTTGTGGAAGAGCCACACTCAAGGGGCCAAAGAGCCGCATGTGGCTCGCGAGCTGCAGTTTGCTGACCACTGTCTTAGAGGATAGACACTGAGACTATGCAAATCCCTTTGCTCTCAAACCTTTGCTCAGTATTTCTAGTGTCCATTGGCGGGCCCATCCACAATAATAATTACTGTGGGGCTGCATAGGGACACATTTTCTAGGTGCTTTATACTTTTCACATTTATTATTTGTAATTCTACTGTAAAACAGAGCTGTCACTTCTCCATATATAGTTCCTCATTATTCATAGATTACATATTTAAGAATTTGCTTGGTAAAATTTATTTGTAACCCCAAAGTCAACACTCACGGCATGTTCTCGGTCATTCTTGGACATGTACAGCAGTGAGAAATGTGAGCCACCCCGAGCACACATTCCCACCGGGTCACACCAGGCGACCCTCTGCCTTATCTCAGCTCTCACACTGTAAACAACTGTCCTTTTCTCAATCTATTTAGTGCCACATTTTTGTGCTTTTTATTGGTCATTTCACTGTTTGAAATGTACCCCAAGCACAGTGCTGTCTAGTGTACCTGAGCACAAGAAGGCTGAGATGTACCTTACAGAGAAAATACCTATGTTATATAAGCTTCATTCAGGCATGAGTTGTAGTGCTGTAGGCTAAGTTCAATGCTAACAAATCAACAAATGATATTAAAGTGTCTTTAAACAGAAACGCAAATAAAACCAGGTTATGTATGGATCAACTGATGAGAAGGTTTTTACCAGAGGCTTGTAAAACCTAAACCTGTAATTTCTCTAGGAGCAGTGGATCAGTATTAGCTGATTCAGTGTTTAAACACAGTGACTTTATAGAACATAACTATTGTGAAAGCAAGAATTGACCACATCTATTTTACCAATTACTTATTTATATCACTATGAACTCATGTATATGTGTATTATTTTACAGGTTACCATTTAATACTATGATCATCTATTTTCTTGCTCAGATTGTTTCATCTTTGGCCATTGGGATAACATTATAGTGGAACTGTGGTGGTCACCATCTCGACCAAGTGATCAAGACCAGCATCACCAATAATCATTCATATAGGCATCCTGAATGCTGGATTTGATGTACTGAGAAGGGTGAGGATGTTCTGTGGTGCTCTGGATGACTTCAGTCCAATCACAAGAAGATGCCAGACAGACCTGAATTGAGTGACATCCAGCAAAATAACTGATCAATACTCTTTGGGGGTGTCAAGGTCACAAAAGAAAAGGAAAGACTGAAAAATTCTAAGAGACGAGAGAGAAATAACAGCCAAATGCAGGAATCCTAAATTGGATTTTAGGAACAACAGCAGCAGAAAAGACATTAGTTGGACACTTCAAACGAGAGATCAACTGGAGCAGTGGTTCTCAACCTCCCTAATGCTGCGACCCTTTAATACAGTTCCTCATGTTGTGGTGACCCTCAACCATAAAATTATTTTCATTGCTACTTCATAACTGTAATTTTGCTACTGTTATGAATCGTATTGTAAATATCTGATATGCTATATGTATTTTCCGATGGTCGCGACCCACAGGTTGAGAACCGCTGATGGAGTCTTTAGTTCATGGTATTATACCAATGTTAATTTTCTGGTTATGATAAATATACTACAACATGTAAAATGCTAAATTCCGGCATTCTAGGACATGGACACTTTGAAACTCTCTGTATTATTCTTGTAATTTTTCTGTGCCTGGTTCAAATTTTTGACCATTTTTGATGGTATTGCATAGCCCTGGTTGTAGAAGTTGTGGAAGAGCAGGGAGAAACTCTATTTCAGAGACTATGGATATCAGGAAGTATTTAATTTTCCAGATAGTTTAATTCTGGTAGAGTATTAATTTTCCAGGTAGTTTTTCTAAATCCAAAAACCTTTGGGGGAATAGTGGAGAAAATAAATGCCTTCTACCTTAAGATACTATAGAAGATGTGGTTGTTCCTTAGCAGGAAACTTCACTTCCAGCTGTCGAACTTGGGCAAGCCATAAACTCAGTTTCCCCATCCATCCATAAAAATGAGGGGCTCAAATGAATAATTATACATTACATCATATATATATATATATATATATATATATATATATATATATATACATATACATAAAATAGATTATTCTAAATTAACCTTATTATTCAGCATTTGAAATCAGGTAGTTCATGAATACCCTTTAGGATGTTTATTCTGCTTTCTTAGTAATAAGCAGTAGTGTTGACATTTCACAGGAAATCCAGGAATTAAGTAACAGTTTGAAGAAATTCTGCAGCAGTGCCCCCTGAAGCTCATCTATAAAATACACTTTACATGCTCACAAACAGTATAAATATATCTAAAGAATCAAGAATAATACAGCCCTTTAAAATGCATAAGTCACCTACCTATCATGTGGGAAAGCAGATTATAAATGTGCAGATGTATAATGATTTCAGATAACATTTTCCCACACAAATATTTTTAGATGGAGATAAAGTAGAATTTCTACTCTGGTAGATTATCTATTTTAGAAGACAGAAATCATCAATAGAAGAAAATGTTCATTATAAACTGATAAAATACAACATTAAGAACAAAAAATAAAATGTTTATATACATTGAATCCACTCTATTATTAGAGAAATCATAATTTTGTTAGATGTTGCTCGGTTGGCTAAGAACTTCAACTCCTGTCTATTTTATGATTAAAACCATTGGGGAAATATTAGGAAAGTGGAATGAGAAAGAAAGCAATGGATCTATGAGTGTGTAATAGTCACTCAGAAGGAGTGAGAAGTTGAGTGTGATCTTTGTGTGTTAATGAGATGACTCCACCTCTTCCCTTTCTTACCTGACAAATCCATCAGTTCATTTAGAAAAGTAAAGAAGAAATGAGAAACAAGGATAATAATAAGAATAGAGTTCAGTTTATGGCATTTCATGTGGGTAATAATTCCCCTACCCATTTTATGGAAGGACAAAAGGTACTCTGTTAAAAAAAATTTAAATTTACATTATTTTAACCATTGTTGATACACATTATATTATTTTTCAAAGATAATAACTTGAATTTCTAAAAATTAATCCTCTAATCACTAAAAAATTAAATAATCAAATCTAGAAGGAATGGAGTAGACTGGTGACCAGAATAGAAAAGTGTTAATACTGTGAGTTTCTATGGGCTTGAATCTTCATCCTTATTTATGTTGGTCAAGTAATTTCATTCTCTGGGCCTAATTTCCTCATTTTAATGTAATGAGAATATAAGTCATACTGCATAATATTGTAATGAAGATTAAATGAAATAATATACATAAAATACTTGGCATAGATCTAGTACATAGTAAGCACTCTGTAAATATGAGGTATTATTTTAATGTAACTTTAACAGAGAAATGTATGCAGGTATATGTGTAATTAAAATAAGGGTGAAGAATACAGGAAAGAAATAGCAAAATATTAACAGTGGCTATCCAGTGTGTAGGATTATAGGTGATTATCTTATTTTTTTAAATGTTTTCCTTTATTAGTGTTATTTTGCCAAACTTCCTACAATGGACAAGTATTTTTTCCATAATCAGGAAACACATGTTGTTTTAAAAAACAAGAAAGCTGAGCAGGAACTATAAATTCACAAATACATTCTTTTATGTCCTTCGTTCTTTTCAATAATACATTATCTAGTCATTTCTGACCCAGGAAACGCTGGATATGGACAGCTCACTTTCTCTTGACTGAAGTTAGGCTGGGTTTGCTAGTATCTCCAAGGACAGGAATGAAAAATGAGAAAATCAATGGGGGAGGGTGGAGAGCAAAGAAAGGAGATCTCCAGGTAGCCACAGAACATGAAGAAATAGAGACAGAAGGGGAAGAACAAAGACAGGGGGCTCTGCCAAACTTCTCACACACCAGAGAGACTGCCAACAGAGAAGAAAGAAAAGACCAGAAATGTAGTATGGAGCATTTTGTGCATAAACCATCCATAGCAAATTTTTTCAAAGTCTATTGAATATCTGTAAAAGAGAATACAATTAGAGTCTACTGTGGTGAAGAACCACAGTACTGGCCGTGCGGCTCTGTAACCATTCTTAATGGCTCTTTTCCAGTCATGCTACCAGGTTAATGATTATTTGCATTTCATTTCGAAATTTTGTGAAGAGACTTCTGACAGTGATAAGGATACAAACAACCTACAGATTAGACAAGGAACTTTCTATTCACACTTCTTACTCCTAATTAAACACCCAGTTTACTCTTTATGACTGCTATTCCAGGTGTTACCCATACAATTGCAAAACTAACGTCTGGTAGAAGGAACTGCCAATGACCTCACATAACCCCGAAGTAAATGGGGAGCAACTTCCAATGCCCTTCCTTTAACAAAACATGAGGCTACTGGCCTACCCCTCGTCATTGGGAGATATATTCCATCAGGGCTAAGATATTTACGTTTACCCAACCACACGAACTACTCAATCTTCCCCAGGGACAGATTTGCCACAGCTGACCATGGTGAAAGGTAAAGCCAGTGGCCACAGGAGAGAATCAAGTTGACAATATAACCAGGGAATGAATCCATGACTTGGTTTCGTTGGCTCTGTGAACTAGATGGCTGCCCATCCAACCAGGAAGGGGTCAGGGTTGGGGTTGCAAAAGATGATCTGATTAGGCTATAAACAGAAACAAAAACGCAATTGAATTCCACTGACTTAGATTTTTATGAATGGCTAGAGACTATTTACTGGTAAATTACTAATTGTGGTATTATTAAACTAAACTTAGCATATTGCCAGAGTTTATTAAAACTTAATCTATATCGTAAGATGGCTCAGTGCCAGACAATGCTTGCCAGTGTTCAGAATCTCCCACTGGGTATGCCCCACATAGAAATAGAATTCCTGCACGTTTTTAGAAAGGACATTTGGGGAGGAGCCTCATCGCAGTTGACTTGAGATGGTCAGGTTTTTAATTACTATTAATTTCCCTTTTTAATTATAAATTGCTTTTAATTTAGCATTTTCATTACAAATGTAGTTTGTTATGGTTGTTTGGTTAGTACTAACAACTACTGTTTTAGCGTTCTTTTTAATCCAGGCTGAGATCTTTATATGCTCAGCGATTTGCTCTGACCCTCCTTTGAGGCAATTAATATTACTTCCTCGTTTTACAGATGAAGAGACTAAGAACAGAGAACCTAGGTAACTTGCCTAAGATCACACAGCTGGAAACTAAAGTCAGGATTTGAACTCAAGGATCTTTACTCTGGAGGTCAGAAAACTTTCATTGTGAAAGGCCAGATGGTAAATATTTTAGGCCTTATAGACCATGTGTTCTCTACTCAGCTGTGCTAATATAGCCCAAAAGTAGCTGTAGACCCTATGTCAGGGGTGGGCAACCTTTTTGTGAGTGCGTGCCAAAACCATCAAAATCTCTGACTCAAAATTCTTCTGCGTGCCAACCCTAATTTTTTGAGAACATGTTACACCTACTTGGTATCTCTTAAGGTGTACGTATGTGAAGAACCTTGAAGAAATAATAAAATTCATTCGAGTGACAAAAACACAGTATATGATGATGAAAAATACATTTATTTATTAATGTATACATGTACACTGATAGTCCGACAGAAAACTTTATGACTCCGTTTGATATTATCAGTGGGACTTTTGCTGCTGCATCACTGATGACAGAGATTTTACATCAGGTTTATATTTCGTGACCTTCAGAGATATGCACGAGCTACTACTTTCATCTGTCAGGCTACTCCTATTATGAGACTTAACAAAATTCATCACTGAGAACAAAGATTCATAATTGTAAATGGAAGATTATAAGAGAGGGTTTTGCGTGCCAGAAAAATTTACTGGCGTGCCATGTTTGGCAGCGTGCCAGGGGTTGCCCACCCCTGCCCTATGTGAACAAGTCAGCATGGCTGAGTTCTAATAAAACTTTATTTATAAAAACAGGCATAGTGCCTGCAATCAAACATAGTGCCCTTGTCTGGAATCAAAACTGGGACCCTTTGGTCCACAGGCCGACACTCTATCCAATGAGCAAACTGGCTAGGGCGTAATGAGATGAAATTTTGCTTCCTTTTTTTAACTGCAACATATGATCAAAATGAACATAAGATTATTGATTATTTAAGTTCATGTTGCAATGTTCTAAGGTGTAAAAATCTGTACATAAACTTATCATTTGATTTTAAAATAAACATACAATCCATATATATTTGGCCCCATTGCTTTATATAATCTAATTGGAGCACATGAAGTAGGAAGGCCAATGGATCTTTTCAGCTACCTAGTATGGCTATCGTTAAAAAATGTTTGAGAGTCGCCGTCCTAAAGGACCGAGCTAGGGAAGCTACTGAGCTCCAATTATGCCTGGGAGGAGATTACAAATGGCCGTATTAAGGAGTGAGGGCATTTTATTACATTCAACAGTCTAACACAATGGCTCCTGTTATGGACTAAGTTATGACCCCCCAAAATTCATGAGTTGAAGCCTGAACCTACAATGTTACTGTGGAGATAGGGCCTTTGAGGAGGTAATTAAAATTAAATGGGGTCAAAAGGTAGGGCCTTAATCTGATACCCTGGTGTTCTCATAAAAGGAGGAAGAGTCACCAGAGCCTTTTCTCTGCGCTCACACAGAGAAAGGGCCACGTGAGGACACAATGAGATGGATAGCCAGGAAGAGGACTCTCATCAGACACTAACCCTGCTGGCACCTTGACAAAGGACTTCCAGCCTCCAGAACTGTGAGAAAATAAAAATCTATTATTTAAGCCACCTAATCTGTGGTATTTTGTTATGGCAGCAAGAACAGACTGATACACCTTCCAACTTTTGAATGTAAACATTATAAACTTCCACAAGATTTTAATTAGTTGTATATTCGCTCTCTACTGATTGAGATTTTATATAAATACATATATATATATACACAAAAGTAATTGGATATGATGACTTTAGTAATGCCTATATGTTACTAATCATGAGTATATAACTATCTCTGGTAAAAACAGTTGTATGTATATTTGGGAGATATTATTTTATTCAGTCTGTAGATAATATTTGGTACTAATACATCTTAATAGTCAAATCCTTTACAGTAGTAACTCCATTGACCCTCTGACACCCTTAGTCTTCTGGGAAGAAATCACCTATTCCCAGTGCCTTTTAAGTTTGGCTACATTTGCACACTCCTTAGTTTAGTTTACCTCTTCCAGCTGCCGCTGATTAAGGGCATAGCACACAATGAATGCATGATGTCACCCCCCCAACGGGAGAAGAGTCATGGCAGGTATGGGA
>NW_005871178.1:1063330-1108226 GCF_000147115.1 Myotis lucifugus
CATTGGGAAGAGGCATCATATCTTAGACTTGATTCTATATCCCTGTGCATTTATCATATATTAGCTTAATTAATATTGTTAAACAGAAGAGGGATCTAGACTAGGGGATTTCCAAACCTGGTTTATCATCTCATTATCAGTATTACCTGAGGAGGTTTTAAAACTATGGATACCCAACCTCACTCTGAGCATCTCTGAAAGGATTCGATGCAATTTTACTATGCTCATCTGGCAATTCTGATGCAGCTTTCTTGGCACCCTTTCTCAGATTTTCATTTGACAGTTTCATTAGATGAATATAACCAATGACCTCAATTAATAGCTACCCCATATTGTTGCTCTTTGCCCTATAACTTTGTAGTACCTTACCACTCAGAACTCTCCCAAGGGACTTTTTTGGCCAACAGAATTTTAGCAAACTTGATACAAGCAGGGACTTGGAAAAGTGTTTGCTTGCATGCTTCCATGTTGTCTTTTCAGCCTCGGCTACTGCAATGAGAATACCCCAGGAGAGATGGCTGGGAGGATACGAGAGGTACATAGAATAAAGCTGAGTCATTCCAGCCAAGGGTAGGCTAGACTAGCCACTCATCACTGCAGATACATAAGATCATCAGAATCACCCAGTGAACTGTAGACTCAGGAAAAATAATAAATGGCTATTATTTTAAGCCACTAAGGACTGGGGTGGTATGTTCCACAACAGAGCTCTGATACAAAAACCATGAGGCTTAGCAACCAGGGGAACAGACCATCTAAACCAAAGGCTGGATATTGATGATGTCAAAGAGAATTTTTCAATTTATATTCTGTAGGATGGTATTGTAAAGCAGAAAGGGGATTTTCCAAGGTTAGGTATATGGGAAATGCTAATATAGCTGGTTTCTTTGATACAGAATCTCAAAACCTTTCATATGAGTCATATAAATCTTACAAAGGAAGAGCTTATAAGCAATGTTTCCCAACCTTATTTGACCACAAGACCTTCTCTAGCCCCCTCCCCCAACAGTGAACATCGCACAAAATGAATATCCCATAGAACATACCTTGGACATTATTTAAGACAAATTGGTCTTCATCTTGCTTCAGTGTTTTTCCAGAGGGTAGAACTGCACTTAATATATGGCATTTATATGGATTGGAACTAAATCAATTCAAACAAGGGCTTGTCAACTATGAGAGTTTTTCAAAGATGAACTTGCCTGCCATGTGAAATCCTAAGAATGAAAGCATACAAAGAGAGATGAATATGAGGTTCAGAGAGTTTTTGTAAATAATAGTTACCTTCATTGAGATTCTCATTCAATAACATGATGAAGAATTCAGATTATCTCTTTTAGTTCAGATGGTTAATTTTCTGTGTCAACTTGGTTAGACTATGGTGCCCAGTTATGTGGTCAAACACTAGCCTAGATATTGCTAAGAAGGTATTTTGTAATGTGCTTAACATTTACAATGGACTTTAGCAAAGCACATTACTCTCCATACTTGGGGTGGGTCTCATCCAGTCAGTTGAGATCCTTCAGAGGAAAGAGAGAAGTTTCCTCTAGAAGAAGAATACTGCTTCATAGAAACCCTGCCTGAGTTTCCAGTCTTCTGGCCTATCCTGCAGATTTTTTTTACTCGTCATCCCCCAAAATCACATAAGCCAATTCATTAAATAACTCCCCACTACTTCCCTATCTCTTTCTCTGAAGAACCCTAAATACAAGTACATACCAAATACAAGTAGATATCAAACATCATTTATATTTTATCATCATCTTAGATTAAAAATATAATCTAAAACTTGTACTCCTACTGCTTCCTAATGCTTGTCTTGGGCAAATCAAAGTGTTAGTTTCCCCAGACTTCTCTTTTTGTTCCTCAAGGTCTCTTCTGGGCAGTCAACTAAGAAATAGAGCTCATAACTGCATTACAGCTTTTATATGAGATTCCTAACATTTCCTTCTTAAGAAGTACAGATTTTATGAATCACCTTGGGTGGCATAGTAATTCTGCAACT
This sequence comes from Myotis lucifugus, assembly GCF_000147115.1. Classification (NCBI taxonomy): domain Eukaryota; kingdom Metazoa; phylum Chordata; class Mammalia; order Chiroptera; family Vespertilionidae; genus Myotis; species Myotis lucifugus. The sequence continues at coordinate 1,065,336 of NW_005871178.1, forward strand.
GTATAATGTTTCTGAGAAACTGAGTCCCTGTGAACCACAGTGGCCCAACTTGGCAGGACCCCACTATCCATTTATGGCCTCAAACATGGGGTAAGAGGTCACAGAAGGTGGTTCTCTTTTCTAGAACTGAGTTAGAGAAATGGTAATGTTCCAGGCCAGAGTTAACACAAAGTCTGAGTTACTGCATCATGCTCTCTGAATGACTTCCTGGAAGCCTAATGAACTACTACAGATCCTATGTTAATGTCCAATGCTAAGTCATACAGGAAAAACAAAACTGGAGAAGATCAATATAATAAAAGAGGACTTTAGGAGAAATGAGTAAAGAAAATACCAAGTGTAGTCCATTGACTGTGGAAATAAGAGCTAGAATAACCATGCTGCTAGGTTAGGTGCCCTGTTCATACATTCATCATTGTAGCAATGACCATCTATAACTAACTCCTTGAGGACACATCCTTGCGTCAATCGTTCTTGTATTTCCTCTATTTCAATGCCGGTACATAGCAGGCACTTAAAAATATTCACAGAGTGAATGAGCTACTAGAATCATAAAACAGGGTTTTCAATCCAAAATAGTGGCAGAGCAGGTGGAAGTTACACTCACCTCCTACCCATGACCAAACTGCAATTACAACTAAAATATAGAATAATCAACCTGAATAACCAACTGAAGCCTAAATGAAGGCAAGAACATACAATGGGATAAAGACAGTCTATTAAGTAAGTGGTGCTGGAAAAATTGGACAGATACATGCAAAAAAATCAAACTATACCACCTTCTTTCAACATAAACAAGAATAAACTCAAAATGGATTAAAGACTTAAATATTAGACTGGAAACCACAAAAGTCCCAGAAGAAAACATAGGCAGTAAAATCTCGGACATTTCCCATTGCAATATTTTTTTCTTTTCCTTTTTTCAAATATATTTTATTGATTTTTTTACAGAGAGGAAGGGAGAGAGATAGAGAGTTAGAAACATCGATGAGAGAGAAACATCGATCAGCTGCCTCCTGCACACCCCCTACTGGGGATGTGCCCACAACCAAGATACATGCCCTTGACCGGAATCAAACCTGGGACCTTTCAGTCCACAGGCTGACGCTCTATCCACTAAGCCAAACCGGTTATGGCGCAATATATTTTTTTTCTGATAAATCATCTTGGAAAAGGGAAACAAAAGAAAAAATAAATAAATGTGACTACATCAAACTAAAAATCTTTTGAACTTCAAAGGAAGCAATCAAGAAAATGAAAGACAACCCACTGAATGGAAGAACATGTTTGCCAACGATACATGTGATAAGGAGTTAATAACCAATATTTAGAAATAACTTAAAGAACTCAACACCAAAAATACAAACAATCCAATTAAAAAATGGACAAAGAATCTGAATAGACACTTCCCCGAAAGGACATACAGATGGCCAATAGACAAATGAAAAGATGCTCAGCACCACTAATCATCAGAATAACGCAAATTAAAACCACAAGGAGATATCACCTCGCCCCTGGCAGAATGGCTATCATCAAGAAATCAAACAAGTGTTGGTGGAGATGTGGAGAAAAGAGAACCCTCATGCACTGTTGGTGGGAATGTAGATTGGTGCAACCACTGTGGAAAACAGTATGGAGTTACCTTAAAAAAATTAAACATGGAACTGCCTTATGACCCAGTGATTCCACTTCTGGGAATATAACTGAAGAAGCTCAAAACACCAATTCAAAATAATATAGGTACCTTATGTTCATTGTAGCATCATTTACAATAGTCAAGATTTGGAAGCAGCCCAAGTGCCCATCAGTAGATAAGTGGATAAAGAAGCAGTGGTACTTTTACACAATGGAATGCCACTTGGCCTTTAAAAAAAAAGAAGGAAATCTTACCTTTTTCTACAGCATGGATGGACTTGGAGAGTATTATGTTAAGGTGAAATAAGCCAGTAAAGAAAAAAAGACAAGCACCATATTATTTCACGTATATGTGGCATCTAATGAACAAAATAAACAAGCAAAATAGAAACAGACTCATAGAATCAGAGAACAGGCTGCCAGCTGTCAAAGGGGGGAGTTTGGGGGGCTGGGTGAAAAAGGTGAAGGGATTAAGAAAACACAAACAAACAAACACTCAGAGACATAGACAATAGTATTATGATTACCAAAGGGAAATTGAGTTGGGGAAGAAGCAGTGGGTAAAAGAAGGATAAATAGGATAAATGGTGATTGGAAGGAGACTTGACGTGGGGCATGGAACACACAAGACAATATACAGATGATGTATCATAGAACTATACACTTGAAATCTATACAATTTTATTAACCAATGTTACCTGACTAAATTCAATTTCTAAAAAAAAGAATCATAAAGCACTTAGCATCCTTGTAGCCAGTCAGGATTATTTCTCATCCGACCATTGAGTTTAGCAAGCCCAGCGTGATCCGGCACCTAAGAATTCTTCTTTCTAAAGTAGTCCTGATATATATGTGCAGTACTTTGCATACTTACTTGTTTAGAGCTGGAGTCCTTCGATTGGCATTTGTGTGTTTGTTTTACTTTGCTAGGGCTGCCATAACAAAATACCACAGACTGGGGGGCTTAAAAAACAGAAATGTATTTCCTCTCGGTCTTACAGTCTAGGAGTCTGAGATCAAGGTATTGGCAGAGTTGATTTCTTCTGGGCTTCTTTCCTTGGCTTGTAGATGGGCATCTTCTCCCTGCGTCTGCACGTGGTCTGCCCTTTGTGCCAGTTTGTGTCCTAATCTCCTCTTTTTATAAGGACACCAGTTATATTGCATTAGGGCCCAGCCTAATGACCCTGTTTAACTTAATTACCACTTTAAAGGTCCTATCTCCAAGTATAGTCACATACTGAGGTATTGGGGGGTGAGGACTTCAATATATAAATTGAAGTAATGCAGTTTCACATACAGCTTGTGAAGCACATAGGCATCAAAGGCACTTGCTTTGGAAACGTCCCTAATTACTGCAGCCTCTACTATGTTTCAAATGGCAAACTTCTTAATGGTCTTATCCTTGGGCACGCACGGGGCACTGTTGGTGCAGCGAATAGGCTGCACATGGCTGGGATCTTTTGGGGGCATGGCTGTTGTTCCTTTTCTTGGTCATCTTAAAAGCGAGGACTGAGAGTTATCTGCAAATATTTTCACAGCTTTAAGGCCAAGAAGGGAAAGTCTTTATATCTATTCTATCTCAATATCATCTCTCTGGTTGCACAGACCCCCTCACTAAGCGTGAAGGGAGACAAACTACAAGGTATGCTCTTGGTATCTTTCCTCTAATTGGTCATTAAATCACCTTCACACTAATTAATCAATTCCTTTTTCATTTATCTCAAAATTTTAGTTCCCCTTTTAGAATTCTTGAAAGCTGAAAGAAAGAGGAACACGAGAGTCCAAAAGTGGCCCATAGAGAAGTCCCTTGTTCCTGGCCCCTTGGAGAACTGGCTGGCTCTTAGATCTGCACGGTACCAGCATATAACACACCACCTGGTATGTAAGAGGTGTTCTAAAAATAGATGGTAAAAATGATGTTTGCAGGAAAAAGGTCCTCCTGCTAGGTTCCTGTTTTCAGGTTCCAGGGTCACATTTGCCCCCTCAACAACATTCTCATATGCTGACTCATGTTGAACTCATTGTACTTTTACTTTTTAAAAACATATAACCACTTATTTCCTGGAGTTTCAACAGACTTGTATTTGCAGACATTTACATTAAAACAGGCACTAAAAGTCTTTAAATTTTTATTTCTTCATAAACAAAAATGAAATGGCATCAACCCATGAGACAACATTACCCATTCAGAGACGAACCCATTGATACATACACCAGCAGCCACTCATGGAGCCCTCTTGACTCCATGAGTCAAGTGTTCAAAAGGCACATACTAGCTCCTGACCTTGCCTTTGCTCTGGCCCAAGAGGCAGCATCAAAAGGCAAGTGTGGGCACTTGGTTAGTTGCTAGGGCCTTCCTTTTCTAACACCAGTCAGGCATTCTTGTGATGGGCCGAAATCCATCGATATAAGGACCCTGTTGCTTTAAATGCTGAAAATTTCATCTAACATTATGTATCTTAGACCTGTGGCTGGTTATTTGATTCTGATCCTTGAATGAATGACTATGATCTGTCTTCTATCTCTGGACTCAAAGTATACATACTCTAGTTCTTGTTATGATTATCTATCTGAGAGGGGTGAGGAAACCCAATGACTAATCAGCGCGTTTTTGACCAGTTTATTCAGAACAAAATGCCAAGGAAACAGAAAACTAAACTCCATATCCTCCATATTGAGACTGAGGAGTCTTGATCGACAGTATTCAGAAGGACCACAACTTAGCTTCTCAAGAAATTTCATCATCCGCTATGAAATCAGGTAAAACCCAGTGACCTGTCCGGCCATAAACATCAATGGTCAATAGAATGCCACCTCCTAGCACTCACTAACATTGCCATGGAGTTCTTCATTACTAGATGGGGTTAAAAGTGTGATGTGTTGAACAGTGAACTCAGGGTCATGACGACCAATATTAAAAACTCAACTCCTTAGTCGCTGTATTCTCTAAGCAAGTTATCAAGCCTGCTTTTTTAGCTTATTTATAAAATTGGAATGCGGCATCTAACACCTAAAAGAAGTGCTGGGAGGATTCAATATGATAAAGAATCATTCTGTCAATTAGCCAACAAATCTCTACTGAGAGCATACTAGGTGTCAGGCACTGTTCTAGGATCTGGAGAACAAACCCTAGTGGAGCCTATATTTTTAGGGAGGGAGATGGATTCAAAAATTAATGAGCAAATACATGAGCAGAGTGAGGAGAGACAGCCAGGGCTACACCATGGGAGTGGGAGGCTCTGATTTTAGATAGAGCAGTCAGGGAGGACTTCAATGAGAGGACATATGCACAGCGCTCAGCATGAAGTAGGGGACTGAGACTTGCACATTTCAGAGGGAAAGGACAGCCCTGCCCCCCAGAACATAATAGCAAATGCACAAGCCCCAAGGCAGACACATGCTTGATATGTTGGAAGCCTGGGCCAGACAGCAGTGGAGGTGGGGAGAAGTCAGTTAGAATCAAGATAAATATTTTTAGGTGGAGTCACTAGAATTTGCTGATAGATTAGAAGTGGATATGAGATAAAGCATGTGGGACAGAGCATTATTCAGTAACTATTGGTCTGGGGTACTACAGAGAGACATCTACCTCAAGAAGACAGATCTAAAAGAGTAAGATGACATCCAGGCATAAACTCTAAAATCAGGACATAATGGCTCATGTCCAAGATCTGCAGTGTCAGCTTAACAAGACAGCAGGGTAGCACCACCCTGCAAGATGAGACCGGACCACAGAGGCTTTAATGTAGCCAAAGAAGAGATTTGTCAGCCAAATGGGGGTTTCTCAGATGTGAAAAAATACATAAAAAGAGAATGATGGAGGCAGCAGCAGACTATACCTTTCCAAACACCATCCAGAGTATAGGGAGCCTTTGCTAAGTGATAACAATTATTATGGCCTCTTGGCAAGGCCATCTCTATTATAGGGACTGACTCAGGGAATTGCAGCCAACTGAGTTAAGTAGCCTAGCCTTTGGCAAGATGAGCCTTGTGGAGATGGATGCTGATTGCCTGGTAACTATGGCAGGCAGTAAAAGGGGGATCTGGCTATGGCAATCACCAGAGTCCAGCAAATGGCCACTAACAGGAGAGAAGCACTAAGACAAAGGGCAGACAAATCAGGAGATCATTGTTCCTTGGCCAAGGTGAAAGAATTGCAGTCAAACATAATTCCTCTCTTCTTTTGAACCCCAATCTGTATTACCACCTTTAACTTAAACAACAATACGACTTTGCATGCAAAGTGCTTGCATAAGAAAGCACTGTGATACCTTTTTTCAACCTTGGTGCTAGGTAATGAAAAACCTGATGAATGGTTTTCAACCTTGGTGCTAGGTAATGGAAAACCTGATGAATGGTTTTCAACAGCTGAAGTCTCAACATAAAATTAAAATAGTATCCTACTGACTGATCCTAGAAAATGCTTATTGTTTGTTAATGCATGAGATGGGTCAGGTTTCAGGAAAACAAACCATTCAATGTAAATGGATATTTCACATGATTAATTGCAACCTGAAGACATAGCAGTATTTTAAGTACATTGACAAAAATAATTCTGAAAGAGTACAGAGTACACTCTTCCCTCTTAAAGGGAGGGCACTGAGGTCTCTCCATCCTGTTGTTAATGAATCAGAACATTAGTAATCATGATGCTCTCAGGAACCACTGGCGTCCACAGTGTGATATCTCCCTGAACCAAATGGTCCCCCTTAAAAATAAAGTAACAGTTTTTCTTTGATCCCTCCCTATCAGGAGACTAATTTTCTCTTTTGGCTATTGCCGGTGTATCTGACTTTAGCTGGATGCTATGGACTGAATTTTGGCCCCTAAAGTTCACATGTTGAAACCCTACCACCCAACGTATTGGTATTTGGAGATGGTGCTTTTGGGGAGTGATTAGGTTTATATGAGGTCTTAAGGGTGGGGCCCTCATGATGGCATTAGTGCTATTATAAGTCTCTCTCTCTCTCTCTCTCTCTCTCTCTCTCTCTCTCTCTCTCTCTCTCTTTCTCTCTCTATCCCTCCATCCCTCCATCCCTCTCCCCGCCCCCAGCTTCCCATATGCATGCACTAAACAAAGGCCATAAGAGAAGGCATCCAGCTACAAGCCAGGAAGAAGGCCCTTACCAGGAACCAAACTGGCCAGCACCTTGATCTTGGACTTCCCAGCCTCCAGAGAAGTAAACGTTTGTTGTTTAAGTCCCCTAGTCTATGTATTTTGTTATGGCAGCCCAAGCTGACTGTGACAGAGGGCGACCACGTTTCCATTTCCGATTCACTGCTTCTAATCTGCTGTGAACCGCTTGATCAAATTTAGCTTAGAATAAAAGTTTGAATGTGATCTGTGGGTGCTATTTCATTTATCTTGACAGCTCGGGTGTCTTCATGATCTACTTTCAAATTCAAAGTTAAATTTTGGCATTCAGAAGGTCCATATTTATATATGTTTTCTAGGCTGCTAATAGCTGAGAACAGATTAATAAAACTAAACATATAGACCATTTTTAAGGAAAGGGGAAAAGTGTTCAATTGTCTCTCACGTATGAGTTCAGAGAGCTCTTAAAGCTTTAAATTAAAAATGACAAGAGTCCTCTTTGAGAAATCCTGATGATACTCTTTGACTTTTAGCATTTTTGGTGTGAATAGTTGAAAGAGTTGGCAAGGGCGGAGGCGAAGCAGAGGAATAAACAGAAAATGTGTATGCTAGAACTTATTTCGTCTTCACAGATATAGTTAAGATGGTATTTTTAGAGATTTCGAAGTCTGGGAATATTGGGGGCGAGGGAAGAATGTTGCTAAAGAAACCTCTGGAATAATAAAAAGTAGTATGTAGTTTATGCTAAACATATTATTACTGCTGTTGGGTGTCAAGATAAGCATGAACTGCAAAAGGCTATTATTCTCCAAGTGAATTGTGTGACTTTTGACCAGTTTAACACTTGTTCTGGGAAGGGAAAGCTAGAAGCTTGCAGGGGGCCTCCTGGGCTGTCTATGATTTTTAGCAGACTGCTTAACATCGAGTGGCTAGTGTGCTTCACAGAATGGGGTCCAGAAATACCCGATGAGGAGCCTGCCTAGGAGCTGAACTTTTAAGATTTCCAAATGCTAATAAAGTCCTGAAGACAGGAAAAGAAAAAAGAACTTTGCAAGTAATGACTTGTTAGTTCATGTACATTTTATGCCATGTATATATAGATTATGAAGGCTTCAGGATGTAAGAAAGGAAAGGAAATGGAGCTTAGTTATAAAGCAAATAAAGAGATCACTTACTTCAACTTCTACCTCTGGAGCAGAGCCAAGCATGTCATGTGGGTAAAATGTAAAATGAGTTCAAATACTCTGTGGGCCAGGTGCCAGAATTTTAGCAGTGACCATTGAAAAATAAAAAAAGCAAATAAGAAAATGATGTCATTCTCCCTTGTCTGTGTTATAAGCACAAGGTCCTATGTAACCATGCAGTTAGGTGTCTACTATCTGCCCCCAGCAAATTTTATAAGCTGGCCAAGCACAGGAGTAGATGTAGAGGGACAGCTAACAAATACTTAAGCAAGAAATAGCTACATTTGTAAGACAGTTTACTAAGCACTTTCACCTAAATAATTACAACAGCCTCCTAAGAGATTGCATCATTCTTTTTAATTAACAGAGGAAGAAGGCAAAACTCAGAAGTTATATACCCAGGGATTAAGAAGTACCAATTGCCAGTTATAAAAAACAACAACAACAACAACAACACGGAGATGTGAAGTACAGCATAGGAAATATAGTCAATGACATTGTTACAACTATGTCTGGTGCCATATGGGTACTCAACTTATTGGAAGATCACTTTGTAAGGTATATAAATGTCTAATCACTCTGTTGTACACTTGAAACCAATAAAATATTTTATGGGAAATGTAATTACAAATCAATTAATAAAAAAAAGAAGCTAAATTCATCACCCCTGATCATACTGCCAAAAAAAAAAAAAAGACCAAAGAGAGGTCTCCAACTCAGATGTGACTACAAATTCAAGGTTCTTCCCACTGACTATAAGAAGAAATATATACCAACAGAGGGCACGTTGATTCCCAGCAGGGCCTGAGCACAGCCTGGGAACACACGTACACACTAGTTAGAGTAATGCCGGCTGGTGTGGCTCAGTTGGTTGAGGGTCATCCCATGCACCAAGAGGTCACTGATTCAATTCCCAGTCAGGGCACATGTCCAGGTTGTGGGCTCAATTCCCAGTAGGGGGCATGCAGGAGGCAGGTGATCAAAGTTTCTATATCTCTCTCTCTCCTACCTTCCTCTCTCTCTAAAAATTTTAAAAAGCAACAACATATTTAAAAAAAATTAGCTAGAGTAATAATCCACATCAAAGTAATTGATTTCACACTATATCTTCTATTTCCTAACTTATTTTAATTTCCTTAGTCCATTAAAAAATACAGTGACATGTTGGCATAGAAAGAGTATCTCCTCATACACCCATCATGAACTCTTATTCATTAGAAAAATATGTATTTGCTCAAGAGTTTTTTAAACCATCATTCATCAATCAGCTTTTAATCAGCTGTCTATTTTAAGCATCTGAGGTGCCAGAGCTTGTTTGCCATGAATGGCAGGGCAATTGCTAGTGTAGCTCAAGTTTATGGACCAGTAAGACCACATGGGTAACATGAGATTAAAAACGCCATCACTTCAAACAGCTTTAAATGTTTTTCAAAGTTTAAAGATTTTTTCAAAGCATGCACAAGAATCACCTAGGTGCTCATACCTACCATTAGTTTGAATGGAAAGTAATTTCAAAAGCTACTTTTACATGGAAATTTTGAACATGAATTTGTTGTCCAAAATTTCTTATTTTAACTCTTTGATCCTGTCTTCCACCTGGTGCATGTTCTATTCAATTCTACTATGCAGTTCAGCTTATCTCACCTTCACATAAAGATTATGAGGACTCCAGAGGTTTCTCCTTTCTTTGAGTTGCTTTGGCCTTCTCCTATAAATTAAGACTGACTCTTCATATGTGGTCATCTGTCATTTTTTCATGTACAGATGTCTTTTGTTCCTTGTAAAGATTATACCTTCTCTGAGAAGAAGAACTGGATATTATACACATCGTACTATAACAAAACCTTATGGAAAAATAAAGTAACTGCACTAGGTCTTTAAAATAGAGGAATTATGACATGGTGAAAATTTGGAGGGAACTGACTACACGGTGACAGAAGGGTTGAGAAGCCAAGTGGAGTAACCCAACACATGAGTTAGCAATAATAAGAGGCCTCTCCAACCTTAGGAACAGGGAAGACAATGGGAAGAGCTGTTATCACAGCCCAGAAGCCAGGGCCCTTCAGTAAGAGCTGGAACCATGGAGGAGACACAGCTACTGTCAGAGACATCAAAGGAAACAAAAAGAGAGGTGAGGATTCCCCGACTTCTTCCCTGTTCTTGCCTCCAATGTCTTACCAGTGCCTCCTTTGGACACATACTTGGAAGCTGAAAAGTAAGAGAGCCTATATCTATTACACAAATCATAGAAGAAAAGAAGGAATGGATCTGAGAGTAAACAAGAAATTTATAGAAAGTGATCATTAAATTTTTACTGATAGACACAGAAATCAATTAATCCATGTGCAATCATTGTATATTACTACTCAACTTTCCCTTTTAGAATGATTAGTATAAAAGACTCCAGGATGAGATACTGTTTAAGAGATATTCAGAATAGGCTATTGCTTCTAATAATGGTAGACAAGGAGATATAGACCAATCCTTCTACTGAGGATAAACTAAGGTACACATACACATATACACACACATCATATACATATACACACATATACACACATATACACACATATATACACACATATACATATACATACACATACACATACACATATACATATACATATACATATACATATACATATACATATACATATACATATTCTGCTTGACACATTGGGGAAGATCCAATGTTTGGATTTTTCTTCTGGGGGAATTTACCAATTCAAGAAGAGTCAGCCAAAATGCTAAGCAGCACTTTTGGCAGTCAATCTCATGGGGATAGAAGTCACAAATGTTGTAGTCTGGGGCTTGGTAAGAGAGCTTAAGTCACCCTAACAGGGTGAACTAGAGGAGACTGGCTTTTGTAGTAACTTCAGTTCAGCTTTGAATCATCTTCATGCTTGAATTGGGATGAAGATGATTCCAGATGCAAAAGCTGCCAGGCATGTAGTAGAAAGAATATATAAACCTTCCCTGCAGATATAAATTATCCTAAACATCAATTATTTCTACAAATGGTTTTTTAATAGATTTCTGAAACACAATAAAATAATAGCAAAAAGACAGAAATAAGAAACAGCAGAATCAACAGAAAATAGAAATAGACCCACGGGAGATTCAGATACTAGGTTTATCAGGTATGAACCTTAAAATAACTATGGTTACTAAATGTTGATAATTGTTGAAACTGGGTGATAGATTTTTGTGGGTTCATTTAATTTTCCTTCTACTTTAATATTTATTATTAATTTTTCATAATAAAAAAGTCTATGAACCAATCCGAAGATAATCTTAGTTGGCTCTTTTGTTACCATGTCAGAAATACACTGAAAACCATTGCCTAGGGAAACACTGCATCATCTCTGTGACATTCCTCAAAGTAGGTATGTCATGAATAGCAATGAAACGTAAAACCAACTTACTCTTTCCAAGAAATAAAAGACTCAATTGTGAATTCAGCACAGAATAAAAATTATTTTTGAAGGATATATTAGATCAAAAAATAACTTAGAAACTTTAGAATTGAAAAATATAATAAAAGCACATCAAACTTAGAATCAATTCTGTGTCTTTACCTGTCTGATAATGATATTAGTCATAATAATAGTTATACTTGTTATTTGAGTGTTTCTATACAATCCAACATATATAAGATAATGGTTAATACTCTTTTTATGGCTTATATAAATGTTACATTAGATGCCAAATATGGAAAGGTGAGACAGAAGGCCAAAAGAAAAATACAGTAATCAAATTAAGATTCAGTGGATCAGTTTAGAACAATTGATACACAGCTAAAGACATTTCATAAACTAGAACTAGTGGACAAGGTTAGAAAAAAATATTCAGATTGAAGCATAAAGAGATACAAAGTTGGAAAATATCTTTAAAAGGGTAGGAGGCGATAGAAAATAGTGAAAAGATCTAACATACTTCTGGAATCCTGGAGAGTAAGGAGAGAAAGAATGAGACCAAAGCAACATTTGAAGAAATAGTGTCTGATAATTTTCCAAAATGATGAAAAACAATAAATTGTGTTCAACAGGTCCTATGAACTTCAATTTGGATAAAGACATTCTCACATAGGCAAATCATAGTAAAATGGCTTAAAATCAAATACAAAAAAGAAAAAAATTTTAATACAGCTAGAATTTTTAAAAAATTGCTTTCAAAGAAGCAAGGAAACCAACAGCCATCTTCTCAACACATAGACATGAAAGCCAAATGGAATGATTTCTTCAAAATGATTGCCTTTTGGCGCGAGGAAGGAGGGACCAGGAGGAGACATGAAGGGGACTTCTGGGCTGCTGTCAGTATTTTACTTCTTTGTTTTTTCCTTTAAAATTTTTTAAATTTATTGGGGTGACATTGGTCAACATGATCATATAAGTTTCAGGTGTGGGTTTCTATGTTACAATTATTTTACTTCTTAATCTGCATATGCTTCTATAGATATTTACTTCATGGTAAACCAATGAGCTATACATTTATGACGTGTACTTTCCTGTATGTAATAGTTCACAGTAAGTTCAAAAAATAGATTGTGATAGAAAACGCTATTATTACTAGTCATACCATAACTGCCAAATACCACACTAGCTGCATTTGAAAGCAACCTTTATTGTACCATGGAAGTTTAGGCTACAGCAGGAAAAGGCTGAATATTTGAGAAAAAAAGTGATATGAGCTCCAGGTATATAACTAACACTAGTGTAACCTCACTTCTTATTTGTGATGCAAAAGAAGCCTGGCTCTGTTAAACAAACAAATATGCTAGCCACAAATATTCATATCGATAATATGTTAAAGATGCTTCTAAATTGTTTAGTTGAAATATTTGAAAGACATTTTTCCTCCAGGCTCTTAACTACACACCATCTACTGCTCTTATTATTTGTTTTTTAAATAACAACATTTAACAAAGGGGCAAGACTAGTTTTTTTTAAAAAAAAATGATCCCCTCATTAATTGTACTATCTCTGATGACTGACTTTTATCTATAATAAAATATTTAGGCCATAAGATCATAGGACTAGAAGCGGACTGATGCCATTCATTCTGGCAGTGGTCAGGCTGCATCCATGCTGCTTGTCACACTCCCGGGGTTGCCATGAAAACATGAAGAGAAGCTGACTGCACATAGTAAGAGTTTTAATGGATGAGCACCTGACCATTACAGCAATTTCCACTTTCAAAAGCATCCCAACTGCCACTGTTACAGAGCATCATAGATGAAAAGAGTGGGACTAATTGGAGCAATTAATTAAAAGCACACAATTGGCTTCCTTGGCAGAGATTTTTTTTTAGTTCTTATCCTCATCGCTTGAGGCCTGTGAGAATTTTATTGTCTTACCACAGTAGGGGTTGTCTGTGCTGATCATTAACAAGGAGAGAGGACTGGGAAAAGAGGGGTAGGGCTCACAGCCCAACAGGTGATGGAGTCTGGCCAGTTTCCAATGTGGCAAGCCAGGAACAGAGCGAAGACCAGGAGCTGAATGAGAACACAGGGTGGGGTCTAAATGAGGGCCACGGAAACTGGGAGAGGTCTTGCCAGTTCCTCTGACTATAAAGAAGGTAACTATTACCTACCTGTCCATTTCCTAAGAATACGGAGAAGATGCATTAATGACTATAGTGTTGGCAGGGAAGGACACTGCCTTCGTAGTTGAGTATTGCTGTTGCCCAGCCTGAGGTTGGGGGATTTCAAGGTTTTGGTGGCTAATTACTAGAATAAAGTCTGATTTATTGATTCATTCATTCATTCATTCATTTATAATGATCTTAATGATTTCAGCCTCCCCACCCTACCAGAATGATAAGTTGGAGTCAGACATCTCTAGTAAGACATGAAGAGTCAAAAAGGGACATAGTCTCCTCCACCCACATCCCTGTCTCACAAAGAACTGACCCAGCTCATGCCTGGAAGCATGTAAAGAACATACCAGTAAGCCTGGGGTGCAGGATAAACCACAAAAATCCCTTTACATATTGCAAATCAAGATGTCAGGCTGAAGCTCCAGCCCAGTTATCTGGCCACAAAGGAAACTGAAACTGATGAAGTGAATTAAAAGTAAAGGTTCTGGAAAAGGTCGCTACATGATCTCGTGTCCATCTGCAAAGGACCTGCCTGGGTTTTCCTCTGCCTGGGCATTCTGCTGGGAACTACCACCGACACAGGCTCGCTTTTTTCATAATCAGTCTCTGTTCTGATTAGATGGAGCTAGAATCACGGTGATTCTGGAAAGAGGATGCCCTAGTAAGCAAGTATTAGGACCAAGGCTTCAAAATAAGCTCTTTTTCATAGCTGCTTTCACAGTCCAGTATATGTTGCATCTGAAAAATAAGATGAACTTGGTGATTCTTGGTTACAAATAAACTGGGTCTTTGTTTCAGCATTTTAGTTTGAGGCTAGAATTGAAAATACCTATTTTTTTGTTATGCTTTCCACAGACAAGATGAGTTAAATGTAGTGGCAAAATACTGACCAGTTCTAGAAATTCCTACACATTTAATAGAAACAAATAGTGAACAGCTAGGAAATAATGCAAAACCTATCTAAAAATCTCTTAGCTAAAAATTTGAAACAGGTAAAGCTTGTGATGATTATATAGAGGAAAGAGATTAAATTTACCTTTATTTTCCCACTTGATTCAACACTTAGCTGTTCTAGTAATGACTGGACATTTGCTATGTTTCTCTTTAAGCTCAAACATATTTGCTTTCTCTTGGCCATCCCCTGGTTGCACATACATAAATTATATCTACTTGTGTTCAGTAAATATGTACATCACATAGCCTATCAAAAATTTATGATGCTTCAGTGATTAATGCAAAACGCCAAAATAGTTTAATTGCTTTCTATACCCAAGGCTTCAAGCTCACTCTAACAAAACCAATTAAGGCACTGGCATAACGTTTGGCTGCACAGAGTAAATAGATGTAACCTTAAATAACATTCATTACCAACCAGTAAGGGTCAGGAAAATGGTGTCAAAATTGGAGCCGTGTAGATGGTACTCAGAGCAAGAAGTACCAATATCCTGTCTTAGATCTCAGTCTCCCAGCCTACCAGAATTGTGAAAGATAGAAACCCACAAGAAACAATAGCAAATAGGAAGCAAACAACTGTTATAAAGTGTGCTTGTGGGCTCTAAAATGAAAACTTGGAGAAGTTGGTATAAACAAGAATGTCCCATTTTTTAATTTAAATTAAGCCCAAATAGCTTTACACTGAAGCAAGCTTACCTACCAACATAGGCAGGAACATAATCAGAGACAGACAACAGGGAGCAGTCACTTTCCCCAGTTCTTACCCCAATAACTGCCCCAAATCTGACCACTGCGCAAGGGAGGGAGAAGAGAATACAAGGGAGATAAGACAGCTAGGCCTTGTCCCCTTGAGGAATGGTCTTGGTCTTTATAATTCAGCTCTAAAATGAAAGAACTAGGAAACCGTAAGCTACAATCAATGGTTAAATGTGATACTGACTTCTCTTTGGGTGAGCCAAAAATGCTTTCAGCTAACACTAACAGAAAGAAACGTCGACTCAGCAGGCAATGGTTAGTATAGATTCACCAGCTCAGAGATAACAGAGCCCATGTCTCTGCTATTCTCTTGGTCTTTTTCTCAGATCCGCTACCTCGTGGTTGCAAGATGGCCACTGCAATCCAGGCATCACATCAGAATGAAAGGCCAGGAGCAAGGGAAGGGGGTTCCAACATCGATTCAGAAAATAAGACCCTTCCCCCCAACTGTCAGCAGAATGTTGTTTACATGTAATTAGACAAAACTGTGTTCTATGGCCACTCTTGGCTGCAAGAGTCTGAGTGTTTGGGATGTGGGAGAGGGAGTTCTCCTGCTTGGGAAGGAGTACAGGAGGAGGATGGGGGCAAGATAAAAATAAGGAAATAAGAGCTTTTAAGGAGATGACATAAATATCTGGCATCAGATTTCGAGGAAAGGTTACTAGAAGTGAGAAGGACATATTCCTTATTCCTCACATACCAGAAACTATTTTGCCAAAGAGCAGAATATTTCCTATTAGCTTACCCTAACAGGGTGAGCATAGTAAATGGTTTCCCTGGACTAATGTAACCAAAAATGGGACCCAGAACATGTCTGGCACTTCATCACACCTGACAAGCCAAACTGCTTATAGTCTTCTTTAGTATTTTTATCTAGCAAACAAATAAATTGAGGAAATGATGTTACACTAGTATACAGCATAAAACCTTGCATTGACAATGCATGGTCAAATGATAAAAATGCCAAAATAAATTAAATAACTGATACAAATAACTTTGATGTAAATGAAATTAAGGCCATTTAAATTTACTACTTCTAAAAGAAGACAATTTAATTCTACCACTCTAAAAGAGTCTTAGAGATATAAAGATTAGAGATGAAATGGGAGAAATAGAAGAGGCCCTGTAAAATGTTTCTAAAATGAATGTTGGATGAGGGGGGTGAGGGGGAGGATGCTGTTGTGGTATAGAAATGGCCTTATTATTTCCCCCAAGTATATGAAAATCCATTGGGGGAAAATATTTTGGCCAGGACCATAATTTCACAGTATGTATTTTAAGCTAATGAGGCAAACATACACTACTTAGATGCTAATGTGCTTTGATATCAAAGGGCTTTGAAACAGAACACTTTTCACTTGCTCAATTAGCAAAGTGCTTCTATCAACTAGACTCATTTTGGAGTTTTTAAACTTGCAGATGCCTTGGGCCCCCAATTCCCTAGAAATTCTGATTTAATTGGTTTGGGGGTAGAGCTTAGGCATGGGCTTGTTTTGTTGGTTTGTTTGTTTAAAGCTCTGGATTGATTCCAAAGTGAATCCAGAGTTGAGAAAAATTGGATCAAAAAGATAATGCTCAATGACATTGAGGGTACAGGAAAGTCAGAGCACACAGAAACACTAATATGTGACAATTAACATCATCTGTCTAAAATACAATTTGGCAATATATCAAATACCTAAACAAAATGATTTCCTTTCTAAGAATATATTCTAAAAAATGGGCAGAGAATCAAGGATTAATATACTGAAATGTTCCCAGCAACAATAGTTATTATTGGCAATATCCATTAATGAATAAAATTAAATAGGTTATACATTTGTGTTAAAACATGTTCAAAAAGGAAATTTCAAAAATGAGAACTCACTAATGAGATTATATGTAAAAGTCAGATGAAAGTGTATATATTATGGTATAATCCAAACTATGTGAAAAATGTATACATACAAAAAAGAAAGAAAGCATATTGAGTATTAACAGCAAAGTATTAGTAAGTCTTCTGGTAAGCTTTTATTAGTAACTAGAGGCCCAACGCATGAAATTCGGGAACAGGTAGGGTCCCTAGCGGCTGCTGGCTGCCAGCTGGGGCCTTCCTTCATTCCGCACCGCCCCCTGGTGGTCAGCGCACGTCATAGCGAGCAACTGACCTCCCAGTCAGTCAAACTCCCGAGGGGATACTTGCATATTAGGCTTTTATATATATAGATATTAATTTATTTATACTTTTCTGTATTTTTTCAAATAATCTATGTATACATGTTAAACTTATACTCAGGGGAAAAAACTTTTTCTAAAGTCTTTGGTTGTAATACTTGTGGGAGCCTTATTCGGTTGGAAAGTCCTACTGCCATATTAACTGAGTATAGGGGTATCTAGAAACCTTGATTTTCAACATTAAGTGATCAAATAAGTTGGAAAGAAAATACATTTTTAAAGAAAGCTTCCATAATTCCTTTGTAAAATTAGCATTTCTATTTTATGAAATGTATAATTTAATCTTAAAAATGTAATTTTAAAGAAATACAAGTATATACAGTCAGCATGTATAATATGGTTAGCCTGATTTTTTTTACACCATTGTTGCCAAAGTTATTAACCTCCTAGGAGAAATTTAACCAGGACTTTTCCTTCCTATGTTAAATATAGTAGATAATGTGTGATACAATAAACAACATAGGAAGCTGTGGATATTCATTTATAAAGATGTTTCCCAAGACTTAGGTACTCTCTTTTTTTCATTCTTCCTTCTGAACATTTCTCTTTGTCCCCATGATTCTTTCTCCAAAAAGAAGAGGCTATCCACTGCCCCTCTGAACTATAATATTTATAATATTTACACTTGTAATGTTTAGTTTCGCTTCATGGAAGCTCATAGCTAAACCAAACACACTGTAGCATTGGTTTCCAATTTTACATTCCCCAGGGAATCAGCTGGCTTAATGTCATGGTTTGAGTTAATTACTGTTTTGATGACTTGAGGTAACCCCCTAATTTAAATCATTTCAGAAAAAGTGCACAAGTTCTGTTGGGGATGGGTAGGAGTCCAGACTGAGTCACTACACTACAGAGAAGGACTGCTGTCATCTTGGCTGAGAAGGTAGAAAGAGAAGCTGGCCATGTGTCTAGTGCCAGAGGGTGAGAACCCCTTGCTATCTGCTTTTCAGCCATGGATGAGGAAAAGAGCTCTTTCTCAATCGTTAGGGAGAGCCAGACTTGAGCTACTGTTCAGGCCATGAGGCTTGAATACACTAGAGCAGTGGTTCTCAACCTTCTGGCCCTTTAAATATAGTTCCTCATGTTGTGACCAAACCATAAAATTATTTTCGTTGCTACTTCATAACTGTAATGCTGCTACTGTTATGAATCATAATGTAAATATCTGATATGCAGGATGGTCTTAGGTGACCCCCGTGAAAGGGTCGTTCGACCGCCAAAGGGGTCGCGACCCACAGGTTGAGAACCGCTGCACTAGAGGGAAAGTGTGTGTAGTTACCACCAGACACACAGAGGACTATTACAGCTTATATGGGTTAGATTCAGCCTAATCAGTGCTTTAAAAAAAAAGATGTTTTTATTGATTTCAGAGAAAAAGGAAGAGGGAGAGAGAGATAGAAACATCAATGATGAGAGAGAATCATGGATCAGCTGTCTCCTGCATGGCCCCTACTGGAGATTCAGCCTGCAACTTGGACATGGAATCAAACCCTGATCTCCTACTTCATGATTCAATGCTCAACCACTGAGCCACACCAGCTGGCCACACCAGCTGGGCCCTAATCAGTGCTTTGAAGAAGCCAAACTAAGAGCCAAAGTTATTAGAGTGCCTGTGTTTGTTAAGGGCAAAGACAATGGCTGTGATTGTATTCTAGGCAGGCTCCACAGAGGAGCCGAGTGTTAATGAGCTCAGTAACAACTATAAAACAGGCAGTGGGTGCTGGGGTCCTTCTCCCCTCTGCACTCCAGCCTGACTCTGCTCCCCGGGACTCACCCCAGGTCCTGTCTTTGTTTTCAAACAATTCTCAGTTAATTCCCAATAAACCCTAAATCAGCAAAGGAGCAGGCTGACTGGCAATGCCACAAGCCGTGACCCTCCTTGAGTCTATTTACATTTTGGAGGGGCAGGAGACAGGAATGTAGAAAAGTCCAGAAAAACAAGCAAGCAAACATTTGTTGCCTTACAGGACCAGGGGCTCCCCTGCTCCTGATGACCCCTCAAAAGGAGCTTCTGGGAAAGGAGACTAAGGCAGTTCTACTTCTCTGACATCATATTGGGGGGGCTGCTATGCTAGAACTAATAGAACCTTAGAGATCACTTAAGACTCATTTAAATTTAAATGATCAAAGTAGCATGTCTTCTCTGAAGTCACCAACTACCCATCTATACTTTATAGTTTACCCCACACCCATCTCAACTCTGCCACAGCATCCCAGTAATTCAGCAGGGATCTAAGCCTTTGACCCTTAAGGGAATATTAAGAATCATATTATGATAAAAACAATTATTGAACATTTACTATGCTCAAAGCACTATGCTAAAACTAAAAATGAACTTGGGTATATCATCATTGTCACCATCATCATCATTGTCATTGTCACCAATTTCTAGATACAGAAACAACCTCAGCAAGGTGGAAGGTTTTGTCTCAGGTGACATACCAAGAATGGGTGGCGCAGAGGCTGGACGGGGAAAGGACAAGGGACAGAGAAAGAACAGTAATTGTGAGTCAGCCCCACCTGACTGCTGACTCAGTGCCCACCTCTTTGCTAAGCACCTTTCACACACTACCTCTGCTTAGACAATCTCCTACGAAAGGCTTTTTTTCTCAACTCCTATTTCACATATGAAAAAAAACGAGCTTCAAAGGGTTAGATGGTATGTCTGTGGTCCCCGAGCTGGTAAATGCTGCAGCCAGTATTAGAATCCAGATAGGCACATGCCCTGCTGTCAATGGACACAGATTCTTGTTGGCAGGACGAGGCGCTCACTGAGAGGTCTGGCTGGTAATTGGAGTCTTGAGCATGTTCTAATTTCCAGAAAGTTAGGGAAGTTTTGTTTTGTTTAGTGTTTTACGTTATTTCGTTATGTTATTTGGTTTGTTTTCCTTAAGAAGCATGAAAAGGGACAGGTGAGAGGGTCCTAAAACACTGTGCCTTAACCTTGAAGAGAGACAGCACGTTTGCACGGAGAAAAGTGGACCAATTACTCTTCCTCATGGGCCATAAGTTTAATCACTGGGGGGGTGGGGGTATTATAAGACCAATGACCACTAAAAAGAGTATATGTAAAAATAGTTGTTCTTGAATAATATTCTCTTTTTACACACTCTAAATAGAATCTCCTCCCTCCCCCACTCACCCCTGCCCTGAGCAAATACAATCTACAACATGAGTCCTGAATCTCAGGCACTTGTTGGAAATTATCATCCCACGATATTATTTCCCTAGAATTTAATGGAAGTGAGAAGCGATGATGAAAATTTTGGCAGGCTTTACACAAGGCTGATCAATAGTTTCCATTTCCCTATTTATGTGCCACTACAACTCACCAGCTGAGAGGACAAGTAAACTGGATACAGCATGAGAGAGAAAGCCAAACAGACCCATAAGTCAATGCAAAATGAGAAGGAAAAAATTAGCATAGAGAAGCTGGAGGGAGAAGGGTGAGAAGAAGCATGGCAATTAAGAAGCTCATAAAGAAGCTTGTGAATTGACTGATTCACACAGAATGAAGCTGGCAGAGTAAGTGAAAAGGTACCCTACGTACACCCAGCAGTATCCTGGCATTGTCAGGCTCAGTCTCCATGTCACTGTGAACACTTCCTGGAGCTCTGGAAAAAAGAGTCTTCAATCTCAGATTCAGTACCAAGAGGAGACCTAGACAAGAACATTGAACTATGGCCAATTTCAACATCCACTCACTCCTTCTAAGACCTGTCTTAGTAGGCTGCAGGCTGACCTTTAGAGTTGATGTTGACAGCACAGACTCCAGGCTCCCTGACCTGCTAAGTCTTGGTGCCATGTTTTCCAGGTCCCTACTTACCCTGAGGACCTGAGAGTTGGCAGTAAGGGAACAACGCTGTGCAGATCTAGGGGCAAAGTCAACTCTTAGCCAGGTAGCATACCAGCCCTTACCTATCTCCTAGCATGCTCTGGTGGGTTCAGATGAAGAGACAATCTGAGCCCATTACTGAGTTTCTTCAACTAAATTAGGCAGAGCTTTGGGATGGTGTTAGGTTTAAGAACATCAATACCAAACCATTATACAACCTGGGAATCAGAAAACAGCCATGAGGCCAGGGCTATAAATGTAGACTCAGAATCCATAAGAAGCCAAGAGAACATAAAGAATGTGATCAGAAATCCTAAATCCCCAAGTTAGGTTTGCTGGAAAGGAAAGGAGAATAAGGGGCCGTCACAAAGGACCTAGCTGCTTACACAGATGGGAGACCAGGCAGACAGGACTCCAACAAGAACAGGTCCTGTGGCTTGACAGAACCTGGCTGCATCAGCTGAGGTCTCCTGCACATAATTCTTCCTCACAAGTTCACCCCCTGGGCCGCTCAATCTGCTTATTTTCCCATATAATAGAGGTAAGAGTGGATGTTTATTTAGTTTGCTTCTGGAGACTGCTAGACCCATCATCATATAATGAAGTAATCACCCAGAGCAAGAGAACGGCCTTTTGTGGGGCTCCAGTTGACATGGCCTTGCAGACAAAGAAGGGCCATCCGATGAGTCTCTGGCCTGAGGAGATACACACTAGATGGGGATTACCTCTACGAAGGGTAAGGAAAAATATGGGTCAAGGGCATCAAAGGACTTTAATTTCACCTCTAATGTTTTATTTTATTTTAAAAAACCAAATTTGAAGTTTAAAATGTTAGTTATTAATTTTTCATAGTAGAAATAGGTTGTTTGTTATATTATTGCCTGTGCTTTTCTATAGTTTTTAATGTATCAAAACAAAGAGAAGAGAGCCCAAAAGATGCTGAGAGGAAGGTAGGGGCATTAGAAGAGAGAGGGTTAGAATAGAGGGAGGGGGGATGAGAGGAAAGGGGAGAGGAGGGGGAAAAGGCAGAAGCATTCATGTTGAAAGGCTCCATGAGGCTATCAGTGAACCCAGTTGTAAACTGGTACCGAAACCCAGCTCCACAGAGGTGTTATATGTACCCAAAGGGAAGAATGAAGTTCTAGAAGCCATGACTAGAGCCAGAAATGCTTAGGATCCAGGGAAAGACCACAGAAGTCCTTCTAGGAAAAGTGCTACCCAAGGCCCCAAAGGAGAGAAGACAATTATAGTCAACAGTTGGATTCTATTGACGTTACCAGAATCCCAGGGACAGTGTGAAACATTTATATAGTCTAGCATAGCAGTGTTTCTCTGGCTTTAAAATGGAAGCAAGCAAGAAAAGAGAACCCGCTCTACAATGACTTCTGAATCAACCTGTCAGGAAATTGACCTTTCCGATGATGCAGACCTATATTGCATTTACATTTCTGAAATAGACCTGTGGCCAGTAAACAGTACCACCCGGTGAGAAGCACAAAAATTCATTCCCTTTGATACAACAAAGAAAGCTGCGGTTTTTATTCTTTGAAGACTTTACCATCCAGAAGTAGCAGCTTATAAAATTTTCAGTGTTGGAGCGGAGATGAAATTCCAAACATGTATCGATTGCTTCCTCTCATTAACTGAATACTAGGCAATGGAGGAGGAGTCATAACTGCCGCCAACACACATCCTCTCATTAATCCCAGCTGCTTAATTAAATCAATCAAAAGGTTCTAATTTCATTGTGTCTTTCCAGATACTCACACTCATTTATTGGGAAGGGAAGATTTTAGATGGTTAAAATCCCATTTGATTGAATTTCCTCAGGGGAAAAAAAATAGTCTTACTACAAAAGGGATTGTCTGAGACAAGCTACTGACAGATTCCCTCTTCCATCTTTTTAACCTATCAGAGAACAAAGCGATTATGCACAGTGGGACTGATTCCATTGGCCACATAGGATAACAGCGAAAAGGTGAGCCTCTTCACTAGACAGTCACATTTCAGTCCCTGGGGAAGGTGGGATTTTACCACAGCATCTGGCCAGCAGCAAATGACCACAATGTGAAAAAACGTACTTATCCGTCCCTTCCTGGACCAGAAGGCAATGCCAAGTAACTAAAAGAAAGCGGCACATTTCAAAGCCATACGACAAGGGGAGAAGACGTCTATGCAAGGTCAACAGTGGGGTATCAGCATCCAGAGGTCACGCAAGACATGATTTCAGTGAATCTGTATTTTACCTCTGGAAGGGAACTCAAACCTGAACAGAGTGAACACTGGGTTAATGGGAAGTGTTTGCATTGGTTTGAATGTAAACAAACCCCAGGGTCTCCCTCTATAATAAAAGATGACTTTTGGTACCATTCTTGACCATGAAAAAGGAACTGCTAGAAGAACTACTTTAAACGAGAAAAAACTTGCCAAATAGCACCCACTATAATATCACATTTGTTGACCCATTGAATGTTCTATTTTTACCTCTTTTATGAAAGGGCAGATCTTACTCATGTTTATATAGTTTAAAAACCATTATAGGAGGTGCACTTGTTTCATCTTGAGATGCACATGAAATTAAAACCCGATTCCCACATTCGGTGGGGAGCCTCAAGGGTTTAGACATCCTCTATGGCAGCGGTTCTCAACCTGTGGGTCGCAACCCCTTTGGCAGTCGAACAACCCTTTCACAGGGGTCGCCTAAGTCCATCCTGCATATCAGATATTTACATTACGATTCATAGCAGTAACAACATTACAGTTATGAAGTAGCAACGAAATAATTTTATGGTTGGGTCACAACATGAGGAACTGCATTTAAAGGGCCAGAAGGTTGAGAACCACTGCTCTAGGGATTTATGTTCTCACAGAATTTCTCCTCCTGATTGTAGGTTCCTGTTATGCTCCTCCCCACTCGCAGGTCTCACCCTCTTCCCCCCACGACCTCTCTGG
The DNA here is from genome assembly GCF_000147115.1 of Myotis lucifugus. NCBI lineage: Eukaryota > Metazoa > Chordata > Mammalia > Chiroptera > Vespertilionidae > Myotis > Myotis lucifugus. Next base: position 1,089,559 of record NW_005871178.1, read on the forward strand.
TCTCTTTACTGATCACCAATCCATTTAAACAGCCTCTTGTCTTATTTTTCACAAAACGTTGTGTATTTGTGGCACGTGACCATATTACACACTCTACAGAAGGGCTGCAGCCATGGTGGGAATTCTATCCAGCACCCACACACCAAACAATATAAAATACATTAGCTTATTTTATGCTGCTTAAAGAAGAATGATATAACGTTGTACGCAAATTATGATTGTGTTAACATTATCTATTGGGAGAAAAGGAAGGAAGTATACAAAAGGGTTAATAGCAGTTACCTTAAAGCAGCGATTTTCAACCTTTTTCATCTCAAAGGTTGGCACACATAAACTAATTACTAAAGTTCTGCTGCACACCAAAAAATATATTTTATTGTAGATCTGACCAGAAAAAAAGGTATAATTTTGATTTATTCACACCAGGTGGCTATGGTTGTGCTGGCTATTGTCATTTTTTTATTTGACAATCTAAGGGAAAAGAAGCCAGGGCCCCTGGCTAAATAGGTATTGCATGTTTTTAAAATTCTTGCAGCACACTGGTTGAAAATTGATGCATTAAAGTAATAAAACTATCATTCATTTTTTTCTTCCCTTCCCCCCAAATTGTCTACATCTTTGATGCATTTGCCTTCACATGCAGAGGTGGGTAGCCTTCTCTCCCAGCTCCCATACCTTTGGTTTTCTTTCTTTTTAAAAAATCCTACCTGAGGATATTTTTTCCATTGACTTCTAAAGAAAGTGGAAGGGAGAATGGGATAGGGGGAGAGAGGGAGAGGGGGAGGGAGAAAGGGAGGGAAAGGGAGAGGGAGAGGGAGAGGGAGAGGGAGAGGGAGAGAGAGAGAGAGAGAGAGAGAGAGAGAAGTGAGAGTGACACATTGATGGGTTGCCTCTTACATGCACCCTGAGCTGGCCAGAGATCGAACCTGCAACCCAGGTACATACCCTTGACCAGAAATTGAACCCATGACCCTTCAGTTCTTGGGCTGACTCTCTAACCACTGGCCAAGGCAGGGTTTCATTTTAACATTCATAAAGCAATGTCATTTCTACCCCAGCTTATGGAACTGTTTTAAGCCGGTGGTTCCACATTTTCCCTTTCCCAAGGAATTGCATTCCAGGTGCTTATCAGAGATGACCTCTAACTCTTTGTTGCTCAACATTTCACAAACGCTCAGTTGAAAATTGATAACACAAATGGAAAATTGCCTGGAGGTCCTTTCTCTACCTTTATAGAATGAAGCTTTGACAAAACGCCAACGATGAGAGCTGTCTATAGTCCCTTATAATTCAGTAGCAAATGCCAACAATGAGGGCTGTCTACAGGCCCATATAATTCAGGAGCAGGCACTGGTGGGCCTCGGAGGAAATTCATCATCAGAGCTCAAAAATGTCCTCTTCCCGACTGCCCGTGAGAAAACTGACTTCTGTCCTCAGAGCCAGGGACAACTGAGCCCATCCTAAGAAACTTCATTTTTTAACAGTTACGCAACCAATTGAGATTTTCCTCTTTGCCTGGTCACTGGGAAGCCCAAAGGCAAATTTTTGTTCTATAGGCACATTTTCTACCCCAGCTTTGCCTTATTTCTCTTTCCCTTTAGTCTTTCTTATATTTTGCATACTTGTTTTTTAATTGCTTTAAAGCCTTTATGAAACAAAGACAGTTTTTTTAAGGGCCTGGGTTAATGTTATAAAGGAAAACAAATTTGGAAAAAGTGCCCCTGGATTGATGTAAGCCTATAACCAGAACTTCCTTTCACCCTGCAGTGAAAAAGACAGTCAGCATCTTCTTTGGCAAAAGGATATCGATAAAGAGAAAGAAGAGTATTTCTCCAACCTTCAAATTTTCCTCTAAGAATCCTGGGCTGTTTTCCATAAGAAAGCTGGATCTCTTTAAGAATTGTTAAACTTGGAAAATGTTTCCATTAAATACATTCAAACAGTTCTTCTCTGTGGTTTCTCCCAGGAAAACGTGTATGCACGAGAAAGCCTGGTTGCTTGTTTTGTATGAGCATAGCACATATTAATATTCATTTTTTTAGGGACAGGTTGAAGGTAAGGAAGAATCCTGAGTTTCTGTTCCAGGTCCCTTCCCCACAGAGAAGTAGTAATAGGTGCTAACTCCATTTGGCTGAGGAGATGACACCAGCTGGGCCAATTTATGGTATTTTTTATGCCAGCCAAGTTGATTAATATACCTGGTGTTCTACTGGTGTTCTGGGCCCAGCCGTGTGGCTCAGTGGTTGAGTGTCAACCCATGAACCAAGAGATCCCTGGTTCGATTCCTGGTAAGGGCATGTGCCCGGGTTGCAGGCTCAATCCCCAGTAGGCATGTGCAGGAGGCAGCCAATTGATGTCTCTCTCTCATCAATGTTTCTATCTCTCTATTCCCTCTCCCTTCTTCTCTCTCCCTCAAAAAAAAAATCAATAAAAACATATTAAAAAAGAAAAGTGACTTGGGCTCCCAACTGCCATCTCTTTAGATTCACTCACCCAAGCCATTTGCTCAAGGCCAAATCCTTTGCTTTTTTCAGAACAAGGCAACATCCAGAACATCTTTCTATCCTGAGGGCTTTGATAGAGGCCTCTTTACACTCCTATGGTAGTGAATCACCAGCACATCCTGAAGGTTTCTATAATCTGAAATTATAGGAGATGGGAATAAGATTTTGGTCCCTTCCTTCCCAGGAGTGTCATTAGAGTCCTTATGCAAATGTACTTACTCCACCCTCTCCTTCCTCTATAATTTTAAATTCTGACTATCAGTACAACTGTCACAGCAAAAACCTCACTGGATACTCCATGAAAACCACTGACAAGCACTTATATGTACATTCTCTCTTTTGAGTCAGATAAGATGCTGTAAGAGATAGGCAGGGCAAGAACTATCTCCTTACGCAGATGAGGAAAGTGAGGCTAAGGAGCAGGTAAGAGGCTTTCTTCAGGACACAGAGCTTGCGAATAGCAGAACCTACACTCAGCTCCCAGTTTTTGAATCCAAATGCCAGAACAGGCCACATAACATTAACGGGATGAAAATGGAAAATGTTGCAAAGCCATTCCAGGGTCAAATAGGCCCCTCTGTCTAAATACGCTCTAGACCAGTGGTTCTCAACCTTCTGGCCCTTTAAATACAGTTCCTCATGTTGTAACCCAACCATAAAATTATTTTCGTTGCTACTTCATAACTGTAATGTTGCTACTGTTATGAATCGTAATGTAAATATCTGGTATGCAGGATGGTCTTAGGCGACCCCTGTGAAAGGGTCGTTCGACTGCCAAAGGGGTCGCGACCCACAGGTTGAGAACCACTGCTCTAGACAGAAAGGATATTTATAATTGGACAGTATTTTTACCACCAATAGGGGCAGAAATCCTTCTAATACTCTCACATCCAATCTCCCACCTGTCATTTCCTTGCCTGCTTATTAATGGGACATGTCCAGGCAATTTAAAATTGTGCCCAGGGGCTGCCACCTTCCTACTGGAATTAGCAGACACCACTGCTGGTTATCCCCTGCGTTCCTAAACCCAAAGGTCCTGCAGAGCCTGGGAAGAGCAGGACATTTCAAGAGCACCACTCCTGGTATGAGTTCCTCATCACCGCAGGACAGTTAAGGTCTCTGTCTTCTCTGAAATCCTGTGTTGCTTGGACAAGGGCCATTCTGTCTTTCCCTTATCAAACACAGGCCCCTCACCATTTCTCCTCAGAGGGCATGACAGGTTCCAGTGAGCTGCATGCAGCTCTGTGAGTGAGAAAGGCTTTGGGCTTCTGGGACCCAGAACCAGTGTTTGTTACCACAGGCCTGCAGCCCCAATGCCCACCCATCAGAGCGCATCCTTAACAATGGTGCTTGTGCTGCATAATCTACATCAGTGAACAAGTATCCTAGATCACATTCAATGGTTCAATCACACACAGTGGAATCCCACTGTTAACTTCTTTCCATGAAGCAACTTTATTACAAGACTAGAGGCCTGGTGCACGGATTCGTGCACATTGAAAGGAAATTAATTAGAAGGTGGCCAGACACACCCTGGAGCCAACCTCCTGTGGTCCTTCCCTGGCCAGCTGTATCTGGGGTGGTGCTGGGACTTGAAGGGCATCTGTGGAGTGAGTGGGGCCCTCTGGCAGGTGGGGTCGCTCGGCCTGGCCTACAGGGATCAGGCCAAAACTGGCAGTCCTACATCCCCTGAGGGGTCCCGGAATGTGAGAGGGCATGCTGCAAAGTTGCTGTTGCTCGGCAGCTCCTGCGTTAAGCGTCTACCCCTGGTGGTCAGTACACTTCAGACCTAACGGCTGTTCAGCTGGTCGCTTAGTCTTTTATATATATAGATAGATTTCTCCTGTGTACAATTCCAGATTACACAAGGGTGCCAGTACAAAGAGTCACATCTATGAGAGGCCGTGCTATGTGCTCCAAAGGACAGAACTATATGAGCATTTCCAGCACTGTGAGTCTGAACCCTGATTCCAGCAGGAATTTCAGTAGGTTGTGGAAGGTACAGTCAGTACAGGCTGGGTACAGATAATCTTCATCAACCACTGAAAGGGCCCTTTACATGTGTGCATGCTAGCCATCCCAGAGTCATCACATTCTAGTGTGAGCTCCCAAAATGTGTGATCCCAAAAATTATAGGAATGTCAATGCAGTTAAAAGTCTGGGCAGAACCTTGAAAAATTAAAAATAACAAAAGAAGGGCAAAGTTACATGTCAAACAAATAGTCATGTTTTGTGATTCCCAACTGGATATGACAACATGTATATAATGGCAAAAATGTCATAGACACCCCCCCCCTTCCCACATGATACTAGCACCAAGGTAAACTATGAGAATACACATGACTATAGCAGGGGTTCTAGGTGGGAAGAGGGTGTGGTGAACTCACAGAGATGGGTGGGGACAGGAGGCTCCAAGTATCCATATTAAGGGGGTTAAATTTTGAAAAGAAAGACACTGGACATTTCTCAGCAAGAGCAATGTGTACAACAGGAAAGTTGAGAAGATGAATTTGGCAGTCTAATTATAAATAAATGACACAAATCACCAACATCTCTCATTCAATGCAAATAAGTCAAAGATTCCCACCATATCCCCAAGAAGATATTTTCAAAAATTAGCAAGGGAGGACCTGGCTGATGTGGCTCAGTTGGTTGAGCATTGTCCTGTGCACCGAAAGGTCACCTTTTTGATTCCTGGTCAGGGCACATGCCAGGGAGGCAATCGATCAATATTTCTCTTTTACGTCAATGTTTCTCTTTCCCTCTCCTCTCTCTCTTTCTCTCTCAATACATTTTAAAAAACAATAAAGGAGTATTTTGAGAGAGAAACACAAAAAGCCCTAAAAAAAATCCAGATAACCACATGAAAAGGCAGTTGACTTGCTGCTGTGATTGTCAATCCAACATGCGCACTGTCAGGTCCAGACACAGAGCAAGTATTTACAGCAGAGCAAGATTTAAATGGCCAGTAACGCTCCCTTCCAGAGATACTTTGGTGGTTAAATAAAGTTTATAATGAAACAGCTACTCTGACTGACAGGGTATCAGACCTGTTAGTAGAAATCCATGAACTAAAGCCAGTCACATCAGAGTCAAAGGAAATGGGAAGAGAATTTGACCTGATGTTAATAGTTCCTGTTTTCACCCTCAATTTCCAAATAACCCTTGTTGCAATATTTCCGATAATTTCTCCAGTGAATCTTCCCCTGAAGTGGACTTGATTTGAGGAAATGATATTAGGTCTACAACACACAGTTCCATTTCTCTTCATATCCTGTAAATTTTTTTCCCATGGGCAGTACCTCCTAAGTTCTTTTTTTTTTTAATGCTCACCCAAGGATATGTTTTTATTGATTTTTCAGAGAGAGGGGGAGGGAGGGAAGGAGGGGAAAAGAGGGAGAGAGAGAAACATCAATGTGAGAGAGAAACACTGATTGGTTGTCACCTGTACTCGCCCTGACTGGGGATCGAACCCACAACCTTTTGGTGTACAGGAAAATGCTCCAACCAACTGAGCCACCTGGCGAGGCCCTCCTGAGATTTTTTAAGAGAGCCGGGCAGAAGGCAGGGCAGGGGTTGTGAGTGGGGGGATGGAATGAAGTAAAGAAAAATATGCAAGTTTAGTCGATATGATTTAAATTTCCTTGCAAAGACAAAAAAAAGAAATAACTACTGCTATTTTTTCCCTTTATGTTATTAACAAAATTTCTAACTACTGCACTCTGCCATGAGGTCCTAATCAAAATAGAGGGAGAAAGAATGTTTTCATGTCTCTCTTCAAGGAATCTTGTCTAAGACTCCAGGTTTTACCTGGGATGAGCCAATTTGGTTCTGTCATAATAACACAAATGCGCCAGAACCGGTTTGGCTCAGTGGATAGAGTGTCAGCCTGTGGACTGAAAGGTCCCAGGTTCGATTCCGGTCAAGGGCATGTACCTTGGTTGCGGGCACATCCCCAGTAGGAGATGTGCAGGAGGCAGCTGATCGATGTTTCTAACTCTCTATCTCTCTCCCTTCCTCTCTGTAAAAAAATCAATAAAATATATTTTTTAAAAAAATAACACAAATGCTACTTGGTGTCTCTTGTTCTGTTCTATCATTTTATTTTTGCCTGGCTCAAAAACAAAAACAAAAAAATAGATGCTAGATGGAGACCAGTTCTAAGTATGATCCTTTGGAAGAAAAGAATAAGAAACTATAAAAATTTACTTGTTGAAGCATGAGACGTAGAATTCATCAAGAGACCTCACTTAAACTTCATCTAGCCATGTTTAGCATTAATGCCTATCTTATCGTGAGATTCAGAACTCAAACTATCTGGGGACACTGGCTTAAACTCAGTAAGGGCATTGGTCTGTGCCTGAGCTCCTCCAAATTGCTGTAGAGGGATTATTCTCCTGAGAGTCGGTCCTCAGTCTCCACCCAGGGAGTAATGATGTCATGTTTGCAGAGCACTTTGAACCTCCTCAGCAGAGGAGTGTGCAAACCCAAGACATTCCTCTCACACGACGTAAGACATAGCCATCGTTACTTTTTTGCTTCACATATTAAAACTGTCCTAGCTAGGCGAGCTCCATGGAGCCACTAGCAAAGAAAGAGATCTTCCATAAATGACCTTCATAGATTTTTCTGGGGAATATTTTGAATAGTCTTTGTGCCAGCTAGCACTCTCTCCCTCACCTCTTTGTTCTTTCTTGTTAAAAATATGTTTTTATTGATTTTTTTCAGAGAGACAGGAAGGGAGAGGAAGAGAGAACAAGAGAGAGAGAGAGAGAGAGAGAGAGAGAGAGAGAGAGAGAGAGAGAGAGAGAGAGAAGAGGGAAACATCAACGAGAGAAACATGGATCGATCAACTGCCTCTTGCACGCCCCGGACCAGGGATTGAGCCCGCAACCTGGGCATGTGCCCTGACTGAGAATCAAACCTGCAACCTCTCAGTGTACAAGATGACACTCAACCAGCTGAGCCACACTGGCCAGGCCCTCATTGTTCTTTCCTGGAGTGACTGCCAAAGGGGAGGAAGAGAGAAAAGAAGGACTATAAAGAGAAAACTAAACAATGATCCATCCTCTTCGCAGTCACTTATTCCCAGAAGGGTGCCTTTCCCACATTCACCAAAAGAACCTGATTAAAATTTCCGTTTATATATTCCAATTCCATTTTACATACAGGGCCGGCCATCATCATTTTTTCACCTCAAAGTGCTTACATCTTATAGTGGGGGCTGGGGGGAGAGTAAATTTTGATTTCAAAGGCTATTGGTAATGTTGGGGTGTTGCAGATAAGAAGGTAAAAGGCAAGTATTAGATTTAGAGAAGTCTCAGGTATGTCTCATTTCTCAAACTCCCTCATCTTAATCCCAATCCTTCCCCACCTCTTCATCTCTATCTATGTAAGACCTCTAATCTGTGATTCCAAATGGCCTTCCATTACCTTCTTCCAAAAGCAAATCCTAAATAATTTAGGAACAAGGTCTGATTTGGGTCATTAAGCATCAATTGTCCTTCCCTTTGGTGTCAATAACCATGAACTATCATTCAACTCTAGAAGGAAACCTCACCCAAAGGGTGAAGCCTTTTATTTCCCTCACATGCAAGAACCGCCCATTCATAAAAATAATCAGACCTAGAAAACTACTGTGATAAACACACTTTCTGAGAAAGTTCGATTTTTCCTGGTGTAGGGAAAATAATCCTTAAGATCCCAAAACAGAATTCTAGTTTCTACCAGGCGTTCAGTCTGTTGCCACCATGGTTTAGCAAAAGCACAATCTGCACTTTGTTATCCCATCAGATGATCAGCTAACGTCACTGTCCCTTTATATTAAAAAACACACTTTCTCTCCCACACAACTGATTCAAGTGCTCCTTTAAGGTTTCAGTGGGAGACCCAGCTCCTGCTAAAAGTGCTTCTCTGATTACAGTGAAACCCCCTTCACTCTTTGATCTGTCTATCCATTTATTCCAGACTTCTGACTCTAGAAATCATTAAGTGGTCCTTCCTCTTTCATACAGCAAACTCTGTCATGCCTCATAATTGAGTGGGCACTCGCTAAATGAATGCTATAGTGCTCTGAGGAATAATACACTTCCTATTGGCAGCAAATTCAAGAGAAAACTTAGGAGAAAGGACTGTCAATGACCACTTAACAAGCCTGATTTTGGCTCCTATAGAAAAAGCAAACAAAGCAACAGCAACTCACTCTGCAACAGCAACCACTTGGCTATCTAGTTGTTGCCCTCCAGTCACCTGGCAGGTGGCTGGTCCCACAGAAGGTACTCCACCAGCCCTTGTTGGTAGATCGAATTGTAAAGTCATGAGATTGGTGATCTGTAATCCATCACTGATAGGCAGAGGCCAGCTGGGTTCCTAACAGTCTGGCTGTGCAGAGCCTCTGACCACCCACAGTCCTTGGCTCTCTGACAGCTGAGCAATCTAGTTGGACTTGGGATGCCTGGCCAGGAATGGGACCCACAGTGTGAGGAAGGGGAGAGCATTCTGGAACACTGGCAGGGAAGAATTCCAGTGTTGGCAGTCTTAAAAGCTCTCCTGGGAATTTTAATTTGCGGGCAGAGTGCAGAACCACTGCCTTCCCGTTTTCTAATCCTGGGCCCATACCTGTAGCTCCTTTGCTTATCTTTTATAGGGTGCCTGCTGATAATAACAACAATACTAAAGGTCATTATTATTAACAATAGGAGCTAACAATTCCTGAGCGTTTATTACATGCACTTCTGATCATTTTCCAGGTGAAAAACCTGAGACATAGAGAGAGGTTAAATAACGTGCCTAACATATCACAGTTAGTAAGCGAGGGAACCAGGCTTTGAATCCAGGAAGACTGGCTCCAGCACCTTCTCTTTTTTTTTTTAATTTTATTTTTCTATTACACTTTACATTTAATATTGTTCTGTATTAGCTTCAGGTGTATGGCATAGTGGTTTTAGACAATCATATGCTTTACAAAGTGTTCCCCCAATACGTCCAGTACCCACCTGTCACCATAAATAGTTATCAGATTATTGCTTATGCTGTACTTTACATCCCCGTGATTATTTTGTGACTACTAATTTGTACTTCTTATCCCCTTCTTATTTTTCACCCAGTCCCCCAACCCCTCTCCCCTCTGGCAGCCATCAGTCTGTTCTCTATATCCATGAGTCTGCTTTAATTTTGTTTGTTCATCTATTTTGTTTTTTAGACTCCACACATGAGTGAAATCATATGGTACTTGTCTTTTCCTGACTGACTTATTTCACTTATCATAATACCCTCTAGGTCCACTCATGCTGTCGGAAATGGTAAGATTTCTTTCTCTTTTTATAAGTAATATTCATATATATCCACTCATCTATTGACGAGCCCCTGGGTTGTTTCCATATCTTGGCTATTGTAAATAACACTGCAATGAACATAGAGGCAGCACTTTCTCTCCTAACCGTTAACTTACACTGCCTCTCTGCATTCATTCAATGCACGAAGGCTTGCAGGTACCGCCTGGGTGCCTTCCAGATTGTGTACAAACATAATAACCTTCTCAGATAGTCATACTTGTAAATACACATATCTGATCTCACTGTCCCTTGATCAAAAACTTTTGGTGGCTTAGTAACTGTTTATTAGATAAAAATCCAAACCGTATTCAAATACCTTATGCACTTGTCCTCCCACCTTACGCCAATCTACCCTCCAACAATTCTGAATTACTTGCACCTCCTTCACCCCACCTTTGAACCCTAAAGGCAGGCTCGAGAGTTAGGACTCTCCCCCCACTCTAGATATGGCTGTTATTGGCATTGCAGCACCTCGTTAATGTGTTCCTAAAACAATTTAGGGATGCGAAGACAAGACCTTCCCAAAGAGCCAGGTTAGAAGGACGCATATTCATTCAGAAACTCAGCCCTTCAAGGAGTGTGAGCAATAGTATAAGATAAAAGCAAACCATACAGTAAGTAAGAAAGCGTTAGATACATCAACTAACCCCTCCCACAAAACTAAGCATTTGAAAATGGAAATTTCATAGTTAAATGATACCTACTGCATCACTCATAACTTGCAAATTCAAGTTCTTATGTCCAAAAATGCACCTATACTTAGCTAGCCCAGTAGGGGCCACAAAACCTCCATGTCCATAGAAACTCCTGTTGTAAGAGTGTTTTAAATGCTCTAGCTTTCCATTCCAAAACCTCTGCAAATCACATTTATGACAAATGAGAACAATCAAGTTTTGGGCCAAAAATCATAGGGATTAATTATCAGAGTTTCTGGAAAGTAAAAGAGAATTGGTCCAGTGCTTTATTCCTCATAGAAAAACAAGCCAAACACAACGCAACACTTTGCAAAACTAAAGGACACCAGTGAGTTCACAAGGCAACCAGAATGTAGATGTCCCCTATGGGGCTACTTCAGCTTAAATGTAAACTGTTTGTGGTTTGCTTCACATCTCCCAGGTCTGTGGATGGACCCACTGCCCTGATGCTTTCGTTGTTCAGAAAGAGACCATCTTTTTACTGGGCCATCCGAGTTCCAAACAATGCACCCCTACCCTTCTCCAGACAGAGAGCTCACACATTATGGAAATCATCTAACTTCTCATAAGTCTAGACCAGGATGTCTCAACTGTGGCAGCACTGACATTTTGGACCAAATACCTCTTTGTGTGGGGACTTCCCTGTGCACGGTGGGATATTCAACAGCAGCCCTGGCCTCTACTCCCTAAATGCCAGGAATACCTTCCCCAAGGCATGGACACTAAAAATGTCTCAAGACATTGCTAAATATTCACTGGTGTTGTAGTAAAATATAGAAATGTTTTTTAAAAAGTTTAAAAATGTCTAAAAATGTTAAAAAGGTTTTAAAATGTTTGAGTTAACTTTCCTGAAACCTAAAGCATGATATTAAGGACACATTCCCCACTGCCCTGAAGCATGTGTATCCCATAGATAAGGATCTGAACTTCGATTACTGACTTAGAGTGACTTGCTATGATAGCCATATGTGCCAGGGATGTACTTTCCCCAGATATACACCTACGAGTGCACACCCTGATTGATAACCGCATGTAGCCCCTCCCCCTGTTAAGATGAACATGTATGCATTGACGTAATTCATTGATAGCCACCTGAACTGCTGCGGGTACGAACAGGCTTTAGAAATGGGTCTTGACCAGCCAACAGTGCTCGCCTGTCCAGACAGCCACAAAGGCACGTCCTTTTGCCAGTCCGGCAAGCGACGTCACACTGTGCCGCTCCACGCTCAACTCCCTGCCAGACGACAGAAGAACAGCTAGTACCTCCCTGCCCCCCAATCAAGACACAACCAAGCTCTCTGGTGAGGAATGCTGTCCCCTGCATCCGGACCAGACCAGCCCAACAGCCGGACTCCAGAGGACAGCACCACTGAGATCTTATTAATCTTCTACCCACAGCATCAGGAACTTTTGTGGGTAATAAAGCGCTGTGTGATTTGCAACTGCATATGTTTTATGTGGTGTAATTCCTCCGGCCATTAATTGAATTGTTTTGTGTATGCTTGAAACTGAAATTAAGGTTTTTGGTCTTTTCGGTCCTAGGCTTGCCCTTGGTCCTGCTTGCGTAGAGCAGCCTCTTTGCTAGCAACTACTTGAATGTCCCAATACCTGCACGGTTAAAGTTTATCTCAAGGGACGCATTGGGTAAACACCCCAGATCCTTTCCCGGGATCTACTTGGGACAACTGGGGACATAACTGCTCCAGCTGGGAACCACTGGACTAACCTCATACTCAACTCATTTTGAAGTTTCACTCAAGCCATAAACTCTTTACCATGTTTGACCATATTTTTCTTTCTTAAATTGCTCAAAAACAGTCTGCAAAATAGTTTTGGACTTGGGGGTTTCAAAATACATACTCTTATTAGATCAGACCCTCAATAAGGGTTCATTAGTAGTAAGTCCTCATTGAGCGTTTGAGTTGGAGTAGGAGTGAGTGTTGACCCTGCCAGCATGCAGAAGAAAGCCATTGTTTAAGACAGTCCTTACTAATACCTACATGCCTCTTCTGAATACTCTCCAGGAGGGGTCAGGCATGTATTCCCATTGGATGGCCACATGTGTTTTGTTTAATGCCTACAGTAAGCACACTATATCCCTCAAGAGGGCACCTGTGTCAGTTAGGTAGCAGGTAACAGAAAACTCAAACCAAACTGGCTTAAGCAACAAAAGGAATTTACTGGCTCAGGTAACTGAGAAGGTCTACAGAATGGCAGCTTTCAGGAGAAGCTAACCTGGGCTCAGTTTGGATGTCATTTCTCTGATTCTCTCAGCCTCCTCTTCTCCATGAGTGAGTCAGTCTTCAAATCGGCTTCCTTCCTGGGGGCACAATGGCTACAACACTTCTGGCCTAATATCTATACACCACATTGCTTAGAAGTGCCTTTCTAATCAAGTCAAAGCCCTGAGCTTCACTGTAACTGGACCGACTTGGGTAATGTGCTAAGGGCTGAAATAGCCAATCAGTGTGCCCAGAAGGCCACAGGCAGACTGTTGAGGCCCCTGAATCAATCACAGTGGCTGAGGGAGGAAGTTATACTGATGGGTTTAAAAGAGTGGTTCTCAAAGTGTATTCCCTGACCAATGACATCAACATCACCTGGGGACTTGTTAGAAATATAAATTCTTGGGCCCCTTTCCAGACCTGGTGAATCAGAAACTCTTGGGGTGGGGCCCAATAATCTGTGTTTTCACAAGCCTTCCAGGTGATTCCTATGAAAGCTGAAGTGTGGATCCACTGGTTAGAGCATCAGGCCCTCCCCATGGAATTCAAAGTGGGGAAAATTCCACTCATTTCACTGAGTTGCCACACAATTAGAAAATGATGCCGTGGAGACCTGGGAAGTTGCCGGCAACTACTTCAGAAGGGGACAGTTCATTTCACTTCTTAGTTCCTATGGTGAGGCTATGGCATAGAAACACATTAATCAGTGCCTCAAACTAACAAATAGGCTTGAAGATTACTTCTGCTGCCCATATTTATTTGTTTATAGAACTTAAGAAGAAGAAAAGCCCAACATTAACCTTAGCATTTTTTATGGAGAAACTGGACAAGTAAATATACACATATTTGAGAGAAGAAAGCTACATGGTAGTTAAAACTGCATTCAAGAAGAATTCTCTAAGAAAGTTTCTTAATCATGGCTAACCCGAAGACTCATCTGTGGTCAGGTCACACACACAGCTTCTTGGGCACTGCCCTCGACCCACAGAATCAGGATCTCCGAGGGAGCACCTGGGGATCTGTGCTCTCAGCAGACGTGACCAGAGATTCTTATGGGACTGTGCATGTTTGGAAAACACTGTTCTAAGAGATATACCCATAGGACTAGGGAGAAAAACTCATGAAGGAGTTACATGAACATTTTTGGTTGCCAATAATAGCTTCTTCCCCTCCTTTCTTTACGTGTTCCCTCAACACCAGAGTCTCTATCTGTCCTTCCTCTAGTTTTATTCTACTCTGCTTCCCAAATAAATCACCCTTCATACCGCTGACAGAGTGAACTCTACAAAACACACTGGAGGTCTGGCCTCTGATCAAACGCATCACAATAGCGGCTTCCTCCAGGGGCGAAGGGTAGGAGATGCCTATGTGGAGAAGCACCTCGGTGGATGCCTTACTGTGAATATTCCACTTCTTGGGCTCTACTAGTGGGCTCATGGATATATATTCTTTTAATTTACAAAAGTAAATTAACAAATAATTAAATAAGTAGAGCCATAACTGTACCAATTATAATAATGTCAATACAATTCTGCGACTTGAGGACAAAATTAAAATACATTTTTAAAAGGAAAGAAATAAAGTATGTTCATATCTCTGGGTATTGAAAGTATGCTTTTAAAATTTTATTTTTCTCTGCATTTTATAATAAATTGCATAACTTAATAAATTCTTTTATAATTAAGAAAAAATGATCACAAGTCCTCACCATAGCCTATGGGATGAAGTCCAAAGTGTTAGCATGACATTCAAATATCCATATCATCTAGTCCTTGCCTGTCTTCTGCCTCACTTCCCACCATTGAGCAATCCTGAATCCCTTGCATTTTCTTGAATACTTGATGCTCTTTTGCTTCCCTTCCTCCTTCACCCCTTACATCAGTCAGGTTGATGCTAGGTCATGCTGAGGTAACAAAAACTCAGTAGATGAAAAAAAAGGGGGGGTTATTTCTCACTCACTCTGTGTTAGGGGTCAGTGAGAATTTTTTGTTTTCTCTAGAGACAAAGATGGTAAATATGTTAGAATTTGTGAGCAACATACGGTTCCTGTTGCATAGTCTTCTCTCTCTCTCTCTCTCTCTCTCTCTCTCTCTCTCTCGGCACAAATACACACACACACACACACACACACACACACTATTCTTTTTGACAGATCATACAAAACAGGCCAGTGACCACTTGCTAATTTCTACTCTCTGTGATCGTTGCCAGAGACAGGCAGAAAGTGGAGAACTATGCTCCAGTCTGCAAGTGGCACCCTGTAACTTCTGCTCACAAATAACTGGTCAAAATTAATCTCTCAGTCCCACCCATCCATGAGGAGGCCAGGAAGTACAATCCTGTCATGTGTCCAGCAGTAAGAAGAATTGGAGTTGCTTGGTAAAAATGACGAATCTACTCGGCTTGAAGACAAGTGCTCTAGAAAGCCTTTTCTGATACCCTTGCCCCCAGCCAGCTTAGCTGCTTCCCCCTGGAATCTGATAGCACTTGGAGCCTCCTTGTGCTGTGCACAGGGTAGTGTAATTGCCACTTCTCTGCCTCCCCCACCAGATCCTGCGTGAGCTTCCTGGGGTTAGCATCTCCACATGCCCACTGCCTAGCACAGTGCCTGCCTGCCCTTCAGGGATGCTCAGTGCATATTCCTCCAACAAATAAATAAATGTGGTGGATTGTGGGAAGAATGGGATTGCCTATGGACTTCCCTGGAGGCTTCTGAATCTCTCTAACCCCAGTTAATTCAACCACACTAGACTCCACTCATGATACATTTATCTTTTTGGTCATTCAGTTATTTTCTATATTAATCAAATGCATTCCTCCTTATAAACCTATTCTTCTAAAAACCAGTACTTTATAGAGAGCTGATACTTTGAGGCCACAGAGAACTTTGATACGTTGTGGTTTTCTTTTCACTTTACAGGTCAAAGGCAGGCACAGAGATGCACAATGATTTTCCCAAGTTACACAGCCAATCAGAGTCAGAGTCAAAAGTTATGCTTCCCTTTGATTCAACAAAAAAGCTATGGGACTAAGCGTAGAGCAGCAGCTAAATTCACCAACAGTTTATTTGTATCCCTTGGAGAGATAGAAAGCATAAGATATGTTTGTCAAAGATGCCTTGTTATACCATATCAATGTTTAACTTGTCATACACATTTGCCTCTGAGTAAAATATTAAAAACAAGCCATATGACTGTTTATTGATACTGTGTCTATTCATATGAAGGCCACAGTTCATTACCAGATGGTCTTTCAGAACCCCGAGAATACTGAAGGTGCTATGCACCTAAGGTTTTACCATCACACTGTAATGCCCAGTAAGTGAATACTAGTAGTACCTCCATGCATTTTCACTACTAAATGGCATAAAACAAATTTGAAATCAGTTTCACATGCAACATGTGTGTGGCTGCTGTAGGTCTCAAACATGTAAACATGGGGTGGGCAAAATAGCATTCAAAATGAGCTGCTGTGCAAGACCCCACCATTACATACATAGACTTAAGCCCTTTCATGGGCATTAGTCACTATGTGGATAACCTCTGGTCCTACCCAAGTGTATCCTTCTGGAATTTTCCTATCCTCTTTGTCTCCTGGACACAGTAAGTTGCTAATAAACATCCCACCTGACAACTAGCCTTGACAAATGCCCAGGAGAACCAAAACAAGGAGAATAGAGCTAGGCAGTGCCCACCACTTCCCATCTCAACAATAGAACAGAGCCAGAGCGCGGTCCTATTGAAATCAGCAGAGTTTGAGCATTCGTGATAAAAACAACTTTTTAAAAAGCACAAACTTTATTTAAGAAGGTAAAATAGCTCGGTGTCCCACTGTGTCCTGTTATGTCTAACAGATCACAGCAGGGGAAACTGTGTAAGAAAACTCAAGTGCCCAAAAAGCATTTCATGTGGGCTCAGTCCTGCCAGGCACAAAAAGAATCCATCCTTTATAGAAGTCATGCCTTTGCTCCTTTTTTTCCTTCCTTGGGCCATGTAATTGAATATTACAAACTACATCAAGAAGAATAAACGTGTGTGTTTCCCCTCCCCCAAACAAGAAAAAGTTAAGCTTTTAATCACAGGCCCTCAAACTATCATTCTGTGCAATTAGCAATTAACTCTAATGTTGATGAGAGAAGGCGGAGCTGCCGTGACAATTTCCCTGGGTTATTTTAGTCTGGTTCTGTACAGAGGACAAGCCACAACCTGCACGCTCTCACCCACACTCTCACACACTTAAAGACACATTTAATTTTTAGCAAACATGGCATCTCAGCGTGCAATTGAGACAGACATCCCGAACCCCACATCAGGGCAGCCCAAACGTCTGGACCCCCTTCTCTTGACCACTTTCACTCACGTGGGAAGCAGAGGCCAGAGGAAGATGCTACCCACCAGCCTCACATTACCAGTCTCTCTCTGGGGCGCAGGAGAGGGTGGTAGAGAGATGGGTATTGCCCCTGGAAGCTGCAAGCCGCGTTAGTGGAAAGGCGGTGGCAATAGCAGCAATCGTTGCATCAGCGTTAACTGCTGCTGCTGCCCCAGCTGCTGCTGCCGCTGCTGCATTTACTGTTGGCGGCTGCTGGGAGGGTACAGTCAGTAATGACTGTAGGGAGCGCTCAGTTGCTGCGGCGGCAGGTTCCCTGGATCAGGAAATTAGGACAGGCATCTAGGATTGGAGGCGCGGGCTGCCGGAGAACCAACCAGCAGCCGCTCCGGGCCCCCGTGAGCTCTGGGGGACGTGCGGAGCAACCGGCCCCGGGAGCAGTCCCGGTGGCAGCGGCGGCCGCGGCCAAGGCTACGGCTACGGCCACTCTCGCCCGCATGCTCACACTCGCACACACACTCACACCCCCCAGGCACAGGCACCTTAGGAGACCGGCGCATCAATGAGAAAGGAGGGCTGAATACCTCTCCCCCCGCCCCGCCGCCCCGCTGACCACTCCCCCCTCCTGACCCCTCCTCGCTCCTCACCCCTAGCTCCAGCAGTGGGTGCTCGGCTGCGGGCTCCTCTCTCTTCGGTCTTCTCCTTGGTTCTCGACTCCCCACCCCCTCTCCCTCCCTCCCCTTCTCTCCTGCACCCTCCCCTCTCCTGCAGCGCCTGCATTATTTCTGCCCACAGGCTCGGCTTGCACTGCTGCTGCAGCGCTGGGAGGTGGGTGGGTGGGAGGGTGGGTGGGCCGGCAGGTGGGGAGGAAATTGTGCAAGTTGTAGGAGAGGGGGTGTCCTCTACTCCCCAGCTCCCTTTCCCCCCTTCTAACTCCTTCCCCTCCTCCTTTCCCCTCCTCTCTCCCTGCCCCCAACTCCTTCCTCCTTTCCGAAAGGCTGGTAACTTGTTGTGCGGAGCAAACGGCGGCGGCGGCAGCGGCACCATCCAGGCGGGCACCATGGGCACGTCCGCGCTCTGGGCGCTCGGGCTGCTGCTCGCGCTGTGCTGGGCGCCCGGGGAGAGCGACGCCACGGTAGCAGGTAAGTGAGGATGCACCCCTCCGTGGGCTGCCCGGACCCAGCCGCGCCCAGGGGCCCCGAGGCTCGGGTCTCCTCCTGCCCACCCCCCTCCTAGGAGGCACCTCTCCACTCTGCTCGCCTTTCCCCCCTCCCCACCCTGGTGGCGCCTCTGAGCTGTCAGCGTAGCCGCCACGGAGAGCCGGGCTAGGGCGAGAGTGGGGTTTGGGGTGTCCTAAAGCCTTGCCTGAACTAGTCTTCATTCCCTTACACTCCCTCCCACGGCTTCGCCTCCTTTTTCAGCCCCGCTTGGCGGGGGCGAGGGCATGTGGGCTTCTGAGCCATTGAACAATGGTGCTGTCTCCGCTGCCAGGCGGAGTGTTAGAGAGGAGGCAGAGGGCCCGGAGACGTGCGCGGCAGCCCCGGCGCGCTCCGTGGACTTTAGGGAGGGGGTGGGTGAGGGTGG